>NC_135187.1:7962055-8234555 GCF_041146795.1 Maylandia zebra
CCAGTAGGCCAGCTCTAATAGTAATTTGGTATGGCTTCACGGGCCAAATGTAATTAGGCTGCAGGCCAAATTTGGCCCGCGGGCCAGAGTTTGACACCTATGCCCTAAATGGTTGTTTTGACAGTATTCACATTTCTTTAGTGTTTTTGATCAACATTTTAATATAAGTTGGGGGATTTCTGGTACAGCATCAAATTTATTAGAAAATACAACTAATTAAGCCATTAATAAATTAAATAGAGTATTTTTAAAAATTAAAAATTTCCTAAACTTAAAAAACTCCAGTCGCCTCTACCACGACCTGTGTGACTCAGAACCTACACAGATATTTCCAGTGAGGTCATTTCCTCAACTGTTTCTGTTCAGACATTTCTGGAGAGAAGAATGAGAAACATCATGAATGAAGATGACAAGTTGTGGATCAGATCAGATATTTGTGGGTGGATGGTTCAGGACTGTGTAAAAGGCTTGATTGTTGAGAAACCTTTAGGTTGTGCCAAATTTGTGAAACAACTATTTTAACAACGCCCTAAAATATCACCTCATCTCATGGGCAGTTCCTCATTTTGTTCTGTTTTAATACATTTTATTTTTATCTTCCTTTTAACCGCCTGCAAATGTGATACAACTCATAAAACTGTTGTTGCATTTGTATGCAAGAGATCAGCACAATGTACCACAGGGACAGATATTTCAATAATAAAAAAAGAAACCTTCCTTCAGTTATAAAAACAGCAGTTATTCTGACAGGAGGAGCCAGACTGTAGATGAAGCCTCCTCCCTCCTCTTTAGGAACAGACCAACAGGGCTTTTTAAGCTGTAAAACAGAAGCCACAGTGAGTAAGGAAGCAATTAAATTAAGCATCAAAGCTTAGCTACATTTAGTTTCTGTTAAATGTATAAAGAATTGAATCTATGATAAATAATAAAGGAAACATAATTTCAACATTTTGTTGTGTTTTGTGATTCAGAGACTGTTGGATTACGTCTGAAGTCAGGATCTTGAAGTTTCAGCATGATGAGTCGTCCGCAGAGCTTCATAGACGGTAAGAACATTAATGTGGTGGTAAGACAACAGGAAGGTGACGGAGCTTCAGTCACATCTGAGTGATCATCATCAGACTTTTGATTAAAGTTATGATGTTTGTGCTGGAACAGAACAACATTATATGTATATGACTTAAAAATATGTAGAGCCCACATTCATTGTCTAATCATATCAATTATTTTTCTTTATTTATTGCATAAATCAGAAATGTAACAGTCAAAAGTAATTGATGAAGAAAGAATGTTTAAAAGCAAAATGAAGATGTGAAGAGCAAAAACAAAAACAGGAACTGACCAAAAGGATGTGTGACATGTTAACATGTTTTAACTCAAGTGTTTCCTGTTCAAAGCATCTAAATCATCTTTAATGTTCTTGTATTGACACTCACTACAGTTCAGTGTACTTTAATAGTACTAAAGTATTGTAGCATGACAAACTGTTTAAACTGTTGTAACTGATAAATACACATTTTTCTGAACTCTCACATTGTGTCTCCTCTAAATGTTCATCAGGTGAAGCTCCTGACTCTCGGCATGAAAAATCAAACAGAGGGTCAAAGGTCACCACAGAGAGAGTGGCACTGGTGGTTCTCTGTATCCTGCTGGCAGCTGCTCTCATCATTATTTATCGTCTCTGTGAGTTTGTGTGTTTTCCTTCGTCTTACTTAACTTAAAAAAATCAATAATCTGATGAGAAAAATATTTACAGTGAAGGTGTAAAACACTGCAGATTGGCTCCGTTTTAATCATGTTGCAGCAAATTAAAGATGTGTCCAACTTTTCAGTGTTTTTCTTGTTTTCTGAAAAATCTGTCTGTTTCTCTCATTTTTAAATCAGCAGTAACTAAAGAAACACTGAAAACACAAAGCTACAAAAATCTTTTCAGTGTAAACAAACCTCACTGACTGACTGGTTTATTTGTTCTTTTTTAATCAGCATTTGACAAAATTAGAACGAACAACGAGCTCGAAAACCTGAAACATCACAAAATGAAGTGTGAAAGAAATCTGACAGGTAAGCATATACAGCTGATTGTTTCTAACCTTCAGTCTAAATCAAACTCATGACACACAGCTGAGTCTGTCTTTTTTATTCCATGTGAATGATTATTTGTTTTTAATTCAAACTTTAGATAAAAATAGATGATGAATGACTGATGACTGTTTTATTCTTTATTCTAACAGAGACTCTCTCTAAGATAAAACCATGCAGCACGGTGCAGCCGACCTGTCCAGTACCTAAAGTAATAGGTAAGTTATGGATTTTGTCTCTGAGACACAAACTTCAAGCTAAGTTCACACAAACATGAACAGTGATTTCTTCCACCTGACTGAAGTCGTTGCTGTAATCTCTTCAAAGATGATCCTTGTTATAAATGTGAAGAAGGCTGGGAGCAACATGGAGGAAAGTGCTATTACTTCTCCACCAGTAAATCATCCTGGGAACAGAGCAGAGATGAGTGTAGAGCTAAAAGAGGAGAGCTGGTTAAGATAGACAGCATAGAGGAGCAGGTATGAAACACTGCTGCAGGTTCATGTTCTTACATGTTATATCACATCTTTATGTTTCACCTTCTCAGCACAGAAAAGTCTAACAAAGTCATTTTCATCTTCTTTTTGTGATCAGAGGTTCCTGGAGAGAAAACTGAGAGATGTAATGACTGATTATGAGGACAAGTTCTGGATCGGACTGACAGACTCAGCAGTAGAGGGCAGATGGGTGTGGGTGGACAGATCACCACTGCATCAAAGGTTTGATTGTTGTGAAAATATATTTTATTCATTTCCAGAATTAAAGTTATCAGTTTTTACTAAACCAGTTATTTTTGTTCTTCAACTCTTAGTTTGACGTTTTGGAGCAACAATGAGCCAGACAATTGGAACGGGACACATGAAGAACATCCTGATGGAGAGGACTGTGCGAGGATGGGAGAAAAAGGCGGAGCTGATGATCTGAAGTGTTGGTTTGATGCATTTTGCTCAAAGCCTCACAGAAGTATTTGTGAGAAAGCAGGAGTAAGAGGAAAGTTTAAAAAAGTATGTGACTGAAATTCACATATGAAACACCAGGATGAAGTGATGCAATTATTAAAATAATGGCACAAACAGAAACAAAATGAACACAGTAAAATCAACATGAGTAATATTTTGCATCTGATACTTTTTAGTTTTGAAGCGATTAACACGAACAAGAAATGTGGGAGCACCTGTGAAATTCATTAATTTTTATAATAAAACAATAAATTATCCTGTTTTGTAAACTTAAAGCCATCTAGAAAGTTAAAACGTATTTTGGATACTGAGTCAATGAGTACATCATATAACAGAAGAACCTATGAATTATTTATTATCACTTTTACAGGAAAACGAAAGGAACGAAGAAAGAAAGACGTGAAGTGTTACAATGGAATAAGTAATTCACGTCAGTGTTATTAAAAATAGGAATGCAACATTTAACATCGATTCATCCAGTACAAGAAAAGGAGGCTGTGGTTCTCAGAGTTTTCAGTGTGAGAAGCTGTTTGTAAATGTGGTAAATGATACACATTTCTTAACTCTCACATCTGTGACTCCTGAAAAACCTCTGACTGTGTGGTGCTGCTGTTGTTTTTTTCTTTTTTCAAATGTGTGTTTGAATGACAAGAAATTAAATGAGCAACAGAACATTTGCTGTTGTTGTAAAATCCTGTCGGCTTCTTGTGTTAACCCACTTTTTTTTTGCGGGGGGAGGGGGGCATCCAGGATCTGATGCAAAACCGGCGACAAATTATAAATCATTAGATATCATTACATATTATTAATAGATATTAATCAATTGATCAATTGTTAAAGAAGGATCTTAATTTTAAGATTTCAAGTGTATTTTTAATTTTAAGTGGAGTGCGATCCTAAGTTACACCACAAGAGGGCGCTTCCAGGTCTGGCACAAAGTTCTGCCCATAGACATTCAGACCTGTAGACAGAGGCGGAGCCAGACATTTGAAACACCCGGGGCTTAGCCCAAAAGGATAGTATGGGGGGGGGGGGGGGGGGGGGGGGGGGGGGGTAGAAATGACTGAAAGATTAATTGGCTCTGTTTTGAGTTTTGTTCAAAAAAGAATGACTTCATATAGGGAAAAATATATATCACATGTGCAGAACACCTTAAGCTAGTTTTTTAATTAAGCAGCAAGGCAGAACAAAATCAGGGCTGTATCAAGACACGAGGACTAAACCCCAATTCAACCAGACCAAGAACTGATCCAGAATTAAAACAGGACTACAACAGTTCAAAATCAGGACTACTTGGGACTTAACCAAGACAGAACCAGAATCAGAACTAGATGATAGTAGCACTAAAAATCATCATAGACCTGCACTACACTTATTTTTTAATTTTACCAAAGTACAATATTTAGATTGAGAAAGGTTTATATAATTATTTAGCCTTGTTGTGCAAACAAGCCTTCATAACTTAATAAATATAGAATTTGAAAAATAACAAACCTAAAAAGAAACACTAGGTACGAGATACATGAGTACCTATGATACAGTGATACTTTTGGTAAACAACCATTTGACTAACATGTGTGTCTCACCTGCTCTTGTTCATCTCTGTTCTGTCCTCATTCTCCATCTCCCTCTCTGCTCCTTTCTCTCTCCCTCTCTGTTCCTCTCTCTCCCTCTCTGTTCCTCTCTCCCTCTTTGTGCTGACAATCATCAAATATACAGTTGAAACCAGATATTTACAAACTCTTCAGATAAAAACACAAACACTTTTAAATTGTAACATCAAATCAGACTAAATGTTTATTTTTTTAGATTGATAAATATAAAAAACATATTTGTTAACTTTAAGAGTAAAGAGAGAAATCGTCTGTATTTCTTAATTGTAAATGGCACCAAATTGTATTCAAAATTGAGCCACACTTATGGAGCTCCACAGTTCTTTTCCTGGTGTTTTGGTTGATATCTCTTGATTTTCCCATGTCACAGAAACAGGCTCTGTGTTTTGTCTTATATGCATCCACAGCTGTGCCACCAGTTTACTCACATGGACTCTACTAACCTATCAGAAGCTTCTTCAGCTCAGAATGGAATCGTCTGGAGTTTTCTTATTAATTAACAATAAACTTAGTGTACATGTACTCCTAAATTTGATGAAAGTGATAAAAAACAGAAAGCTCTGTCTCTCTTTATTGTGACATTTAACTAATTCAAAAGATATTTCAATATTTATCTAAAACAAAAGTTTACTCTAAATTGATGTTGTGCAGTAAAAATGTTTTATGTTTTCTCCCTAAAGTGTAAATATCTGGTTACAAATGTGAATATCCTGCTGTGTACTGAAATTCCTCTTGTTTTGCATACAAATATACTGAACAACATACAAAGCATAATATATAAAATAACATTTACCTGAGTTTTTCTTTGAAAGAACCCTCTAATGTCCATTCTTATATTTCAGTACATAACTGAAACCGATTTAGTCGGGGAGGGTAAGAACTGAAAATATGAAATAAACACACGTAAGCTAAGAATCTCTAAAAAAAAATAGCATTTGTTCGGCTTTTCATTTCGCCATTTGTTGATTCACTTGAAGAGCAAGTAACGTAATATTGGTCAAGTGATCAGTTTGATATCAATCTTTCGTGATGCACCGTCATATTTACATTATTTGTACGGTACGAATGATTTGCTTTGGTACCTGGTCAAACTTAAGCTCTCCTTAGTATGGCTGGCTCCGTCTCTCCAACAGCGCACTCACGGGCAGCAGTTGCCCCGCCCCCTCGCTCAGTCGCTTAGTGCCTGAGCTTGGATCATACCAATATCAGGGGGGGATTCACGCACAGTCGTAAATTCCCACAGTGTGCACTATGTGCTTCGAATATTGTGTGTACTTTTTGTTTTATACAGTTGTCAGCCAGACATCTATGAAAAAATTACACTCCAAAATACCCCGGGCTTCTGACAAAACAACCCGGGCTTAAGCCCAGTAAGCCACCCCCACGCTCCGCCCCTGCCTGTAGATACTGTACCTTTATACAGATGACTGGGAGATCATGCACATTAAAATAAAGCATTTTAAGATTTAATAATGAATAAAGATAAATGAATAAAATATGCTTCGGTAAATTCATTTGCAAATTACTTTAGTTTATTATACATTTATTATACTTCTTTAGTTTGAAATTACTTTGATTGTCTTTTATTCATTTATACATTAATAAATTAATTATTACTAATAAATTATTTGATAATTCAAATAGTGGCAAAAAACCCACTGTCTAATCTGCTAAACACATCTGTAATTCTAAACCTCGACCATAGAGAAGAGAGGACAGAAAAAATGTCTCATTATTTATTTATTTTAAGTTCCAGCTGATCATCGTATCACTTTTTTCCAATGCTGTTCTAAGATCTTTTTGTTTTATTATGTTGTAATTAACAAAATCTTTGTTTATTAAATTTATTAATCACCATTTGAACACATGAGACACAAAGAAACATTAAAACAATTGGAAGGTCTCAAAAATAAAGCTGTAAACAAAAAACTGTAAACTTGTACAGTATTCACATTTCTTTAGTGTTTTTGATCAACATTATAATATAAGTTGGGGAATTTCTGTTACAGCACCAAATTTATTAGAAAATACAACTTATTAAGTCATTGATAAATTAAATAGAGCATTTTTACATAATTTGAAAGAGTTTTGTTATTTTAATTTTGTTAAGTTTCTGTAACAAGAATCTTACTGAACTTCTAATAAAGCAGAGATTAATGTAGAGCTAAATGTTGAGCCGAACATGAACCAGCATGAGGGTTCATGTTCTTATGCATTAAATCACATTGTTATGTTTCATCATCTCAGCACAGAAAAATCCAACAAGGAGCTCGGGAAGAAAGAGACTGGAGTTTAAAAAATGTCCTAAATTTAACCTAAACTAAGCTTGCTTCTACCACGACCTGTGTGACTCAGAACCTACACAGATATTTCCAGTGAGGTCATTTCCTCAACTGTTTCTGTTCAGACATTTCTGGAGAGAAGAATGAGAAACATCATGAATGAAGATGACAAGTTGTGGATCAGACTGACAGACTCAGCAGTAGAGGGCAAAAAAATTCTTTGTACACATAGAAATCTTTTTTACACACACACACACACACACACACACACACACACACACACACACACACACACACACACACACACACACACACACACACACAAATCTTTTTCACACATACAAATCCTGATTTACAAGTACAAAATATTTATGACCACATTTTGAGCCCATAGTTAGTGAGTCCTGAGTGATTCGCTACGATTGAGCACAGCAAGGGAGGGGGTGAGTAACTCAAATGTGCTGTTAGCATGTTAGCTGAGCGATGCTACTGTGAACTGAGGAGCTATTGTCTTGATGTGAGCTTCTACTCAGGGTTTTTTCTTCCAGTTCAGAGCAGAAATGCTTTTGTTAAGAATCTGTCTGTTGTTTCCCCCCCCCCACAATTTTAATTATAAGCTAGATATAGTTCTACTAATGGAATTAGTTTGCTAACAGCAACAGGGATGAGTCAGTGAGTCAGTCAGTAAAGTGATTCTCAAGTATTCGAACATCACTAGTCAGGGCCTACCGGGGGCATTCTGTGAGATGTTACAGTGAGGGTAACATGCAGACTGGCTCAGCCGCTTGTTTTGTTTACATATATAGATGTTTGTTTTGTTTTGAATTAAGTCAGTTGTTTATTTTCTATGTAAATAATCTTTTGTGCACCTGCATTTGTTTGGGAGAAGTTTAGGAGAGGACCCCGCCACACCCAATCACTTCCCCATAATTTGAACAGTAAACCACAAGATGTTATACAATTATTGTTTCTAAAAGCTTAAGCGAAGGGGCAAGGAAACATTCTTCTGTTTGTCAAAGAATGAGTAAACTATTAATTTTTACAGAATACATGTTTCTTCGGCTGCCTTCAGCTGAAGAACCTCTCGCCATAACAACAATTTCGTCCCGCTGCTGTTGGACTCATGAACAATAACCATAAGTACTGTTCCCACAACAAACACATGACTCTGTGTGTGCATACATTTATATATCAATCTGCTTAGCACTTTTAATTTAAATTTTTATGTTTATGTAAGTGTTTGTCTTACAATATGTTTCGCAAGTACCGCAGCAGCCTGCTCAACATTTGGCAATAAAACCCCTTTCTGATTCTGATTATAATGCAGAGGCACATCCTCTGTGGCAATAACCCCACAAGACACAAGTGCCTACATAAGGGGTAAATCCAAAACAATACATGGCGTGCATACATCCATTCTGCACAGTCACCTTGACCAAAATGAACTATGTCGTAGTGAAGTTATTGTCCTACTGTCAGAGAATGACAGTTATCAAACAGTCAGGTGAATAAACAACACTGAGACACTTGGAAACTGTTAACGTGCTGCACGGGTGAGGGCCCAGGGAGAGACTCACACACACCGAGCTGCAGTGGTACGTCTTTATGAAGAGCATAGCAGTGTCCTTTAATTTTGCATACATGTGTGTGTGTGTGTTAACCTCTCACAGGGTGAGCTCCCTGTTCCCAGAGACAGAGCAAGTAGTACATTTCGTACTTTTCCCAATAAGAGTAACATATGAACATATACCTTAATGCAACATAAAGCTCATAAAAGCGTTTCCACCCTGACACCTACTGATTTTGCCTTCCCTCAGTGTCGGTTGTCTCTGAGAGCATACTGACAATGAGGTGTATGGTGATTGGTATGTCTGGTAATTGCCATTTGCGCCCACATAAGTCATGAGTGACCTGTATGAACCCCATATACTTCCAGTTGATGGTGATGGTGTACTGCATCTGGTGCAGCCCCCTGTTGAGCCAGACCGACATGCAGTCGTGAGTACTCGTAATACTCCACAGACTACATGTGTCAACAGTAGAACAGCAATGCTGTTAAATGTCTCCACCACAGGCATATGATGACGAAACAGTGACAGCTGCTACAGAGGAGGCCGCAACAGAGCCACACTATGAGGTATACAGCGTACAGTGGAAAATATAACAACTGACTACAATGTGGTACTATGATGACACCATGGACTTACTATGTCCCTGGCAGAGTGATGCTGGAAATGAAGAGGAAGAGGGTCCAGCCACTCCTACAACAAACCTTTCCACAGTAGGATGTTCAGCACTGATTTACAACCAACCTAAGTAGGCATGTACTATGGATGCCAATGCTATGTCCCTTGTTGCAATAGCTCCCTGTAAAGCAGCTGTATAAGACATATCTGGCCAGGAAGATACAGAAGTGCGACATGGAAATGGTGCACCTCCAGCTGCAGATCCAAAAGTCGAAGCTGGAGATTGTACTGCTGGAACAACAGTTAAGGGTGGGTGGAGTGATCATAGATGGACGAATCATGTCAGTGTTTGTACAACATACTAATATACGCATTTATACTTTGTGTACAGGACATACAGGGTGACCAATAAAGCCAGTTGACCACAGTATCTGTGTATTTGTCATGTAACATGTTGGGGTGACGGGTCACAGGAAATGGTTGTGGCATATGGTGTCTCTGACTGCTCTTCCATCCTGTACGTTCGTGGGTGGGTCAGGATGTTCATCGTGTGGATCACTGCTGATGTCTGGTTCAGCTGGACAGTGTTCACCTCTAATCGTGGCAATGTTGTGTAGGATCACACATGCCACAATGATGTCACATGCCCTTTCTGGGGTGACCCTGAGTCTACGAAGGCACTGGAACCGGGCCTTGAGCATTCCGATGGTCATTTCAACTCTGGCCCGTGTCCTGCAATGGGCCAGATTATAATGCTGCTGTGGGCCCGGTTCAGGGTCAGGGTAAGGGGTGAGCAAATAGGGTAGACATGGGTACCCCCTATCACCAAGCAGGTGGCCAGTGAACTCTCCTAGGACAGAAGAATACATGTCAGTGCAAACGTCCCTGTGGCAATTGGTCTCTGTATATTTCACAGTTACTTCGACCCACCAAATTTGGTGCTCAGTGTACATTCCCGGAAGATTCGTGAGTCATGTACAGAGCCTGGCCACTTGGCTTCCACATTTGTGATGATGTTGGCAGCATCACATATGATCTACACAGTGCAGAGAACACATATTGGCATCCATTACCATGATGCCATCACTTGTTGGTGTGAAATGCTACAGGGAATTATGTACCTGTACATTGATGCTGTGGAAGGACTTCCTGTTCACATAGTCTCCTTCATTTGCTGAGGGTGCAATGATTGGAATGTGGGTGCCATCTATACAGCCAATCACGCCTGGGAACCCTGGAAATTTATGTACCATTTGAGTGGTAGTTCACGTATCACCACATCATGCATTGAGTTTTGTTCATCCTGATACCTGAAATTTTGTGGCATCCCTCTTTGATGAATCTTGTGGGTCTATGACCGGGGAACACCACAAACGAGTACAGGAGACGTTTCAGTGCTACTGTAACATTCCTGACTGCCCGACAGACGGTAGCCTTGGAAACGTGCTCAGCGTCACCAATATTATACAGAAAGCTCCCGTTTGCAAAGAAACGGAGTGCGGTACAAAGAATATGTAATGGACTGAGCGCATGTCCGCGATGTGTCACATGCGCAATATATGGCCTGAGGATGTTATCCAAATAACTTATTGATTGTGCTGAGAAACGGTAACGTTCGCACAGGAAATCATCAGGTAATGATAAAATGTCCATACGCGCTCTGATCACTCTCTCCCGGCGGAGAGCTCTGCGGAGAATTTGGGCTTCAACATCTACTGGCTCTTCAAGGAAGGGGCACGCCATGTCTGACACTTCCTACTGTCAGGTTTCCGACAAAGAGGCGGGGACAGTCAGGGTTAGTTGTAGTAAACCTGCTAGGGGGCAGGTTAGCTTCACGGAGTGTGTCGTCATAGTGACTCACTCAGGCTTCAGCTGAACTCGCTTTGTGAAACCGAAAACCCAGAGTTTTCGTTAACTCAGGGTATACTTACTCAGATTTTGCTCTAAACCGGCTTCCTGAAATAGGGCCCAGGACTCTGTGCTGGAACAACAAAGAACTATGAAACGTATACACGGAAGCAACATGGACATGACCAGCACAGAGTCCTGTAACCTGCCGTAACATGGGGGGAGTTGAACAGACGACGCGGCGACGAACAAAGGAAGACTGAGGACTTAAATACACACATGAGGTGATCAGGGGAAGTGGAGACACATGAGAACACAGCTGACTAGAAGGAAACATAATGACAATACAGGGGAGAGTAACACTAACTACAATGAACAAAGAACAGCAGACTCTTTCAAAATAAAACAGGAAACACAGAGACATGGAGATAGAACATGAACTTAACCTAACCAGAGACATGAAACATGACAGGTAGACACACGGACCAAGGAGAGATGACAAAAGGGACTAAGAAACCAAGGACTAAACTGCAAACTAGAAAACAACTAGATGCGTTAAACTACACATGTGGATACAAAAATGTGCATTAGAACTTAAACCCTGGGCCTCATGGTCCAGTACCGTGACATTCTTGGACTAATTCTGAAGTCTGTGTATGACGAGTTGTCCACAGAAAGTAAGAACATTAATGTGATGGTAAATCAACAGGACGCTTCAGTCAGAGCTGAGTGGTCATCAAACAACCACCAGTTACTTATAGAAAAAAACATTAATTATTAATTAATAAATAATTAATTGCTAATTTTAGAACATAATGTGTTTATGTTGAAATAAAACAAATTCACATGGATATAACCAAAGCGTCATTGTGGTGTAGTGGTGAGCACTGTCACCTCACTTTCCTGGTGTCTCTATGTGGCTTTCGTGTTTTTTCTTTGTGGCTACATGGGACTTGTTCTGCAATTTTGATTAACTGGTATTTCTAAATTGGTCCTAGTTGTAGATGCTAATTAGATACTGAATGGAGACCTAGATGAATATGTGAAAAAAAGTTGGATTTGGCTTGTAGTGTAAAGGACTTTGAGTGGTTACTGAGACAAGCTTTGTAAATTTCAGTCCATTCTAAACAACTTAAAGAAAGTGGAAAATTTAATAATCAAGACAGAGACAAAAAATAATAAAAAAAAAAAAAGGCATCCAAAGTCCAGTATGGATAATAAGCATAAGGTAGGGCTGTGAGAGCTTTATTAATGTCTCCCTTGTCCGTGGCATGAAGATCATTTGTTACTTTTAATGACTACCTTTAATTAACTACTAATCTTTAAGAGTCTGACTCGATTCTCACATTAGAATATCGATATTTTAGTAATTTAGAGTAAATTTGTAGTTCATTAACAGGAACACAGTGGAAAGAAACTATAACATTCGGATTGTCTACATTCAAAGGAACTACTTCCTCTTCTGCCTTTCATAGTCATGTGCGAAATACGGCTGTATAAATGTCTCGCAGCCCCTTGGCGTGCGCACTCACAACAATGGCTGAGTGTAATTTTAGTCATGTGCAGACTTATTTTACCTCCACAAACAGCTGAGACGTGGTTTGCAATACATGTGGCAAAAAAGTGCTCCAAGAGTGAGGTGTTGTGGCCATACTAGGGAGACATTCAAAAGGGCTGTTTGGGGGGGGGGGGTAAAATGCATTGTACAGGGTTTATTTATCGGATAAAATACGTTAACAGCGGCCTCTTATCGTTTTAATGCTTTGCTTATCGTTGCCAAAACAGATTAGTTTCAGCATGTGTTCATGTGTGTATAAATAAGCTTGTATCCATAAGCATAATACATAAACCGTTCATGGAAATTGCATTTTTCATGTTGCGAAGCTTCACCACATGAACATTTAGAGGAAATACACAAATACATAAAATACATGGTTACAAAATACCAAAGTGTAGGTTTGTGTGGCTACAAGAAAAAATAGGTTCCCTTATTTGTTGACCATAACAGGTATAACAGTTTATCACACAGCCAACAGTAAGAGGTACAGAGACATTCGACATACAGGAAACATGACACAGAGCGTAAAACAAAATATCACACATGCTAATCGTAGTTTCTAATTTTGTTTTGCGGTAATGTCATTCTTTAATCTCACTTAAAGATGGAGGTTAGAAGGGGTCGGTTCTCACCTCCAGGATGAGGTGAGATGTGTTGACAACCCAAACAGGGATCTGGGGTTCTCCCGTGGGACGGCCCGCGCACCTTCCTTCTATCCTTGTAGGAGGAATCAATTCCCCTACCCTAACCCTGACTCCCAAATTTGATTTCCCCTAACCCCTCCCCCATCCTAATTCTAATCTTAACCTGGGGGCCATAATACAAAACCCTCATCCTAATATTTACAGTTAATTACAATTGGACATGGACATTATTTACATTATAAAAATTGATTAAAACATTTTTATTTGATAAAAATGATGTTTAGATTAAAAAAACGTGGAATCACGTAAAACATTAAAAACAGTGTTATTTCATGACATCATTTCACAAGAAACAAATACAGTTAAAAAGATTAAATATTAAAAACAGTGTACTGTAAAATGTTTAGAGGTCATATTTAAGGGTAATGGTAAAAAGGATTCACATGCAGAAGGTTAATACACGTTTTACAAAAGGAGAATTGGAAATGGATTGACAAAACATAAAAAACACACACAGTCAGTATAAAGGGAGGTGGAGTCAGCCAGGAGCTCATTCGGATTTGGAACGTTGAAGAGTGAACATCTCTTACCAGCCACAGAACTGTGCATTACAGCCACATTTTTGTCAGCAGTTTTTTTGTGTGCCAAGCGCCTGAAGAAGAACCTTGAAGGGTCGAATCGTTGCGTTTACGGAACACCATTTTCTTGATCTTAATAATTAATTAAATAAAACTTTTGTTTAAATTTTTCTTTTTTTTCCTTTTATTTTCTATATTTATTTCTCGCCTCATAAAAGCTCATATAAGAGTTATAATTACTTAGATAAAGGCGAACCCCAATCACAAAAACTACAACAATATACAAAACATAAAACACAACACAAACGCAAAGATTAACCAAAGACTGAGGACCCAATGTCAGCAGGCTTTCCCGTAATCGTGACAACCAGCAGGGTGGGTTTCCTTCTGGAGGGATGCCTCCGTGCCCCTGCCTCACGGAGATGGCAGGCTCAGTCCCCTTCCCCTAACCCATTTCGTTTTCCCCTAACCCTACACCCCCCCCCCCCCCCCTCCATTGCGTTCTTTTTCACAAACCTAACCAAATTAAAAAGTATAAAATGAACTCAGACACTTTTGAGGTAACAATGAGGACACACAATTGAATACATAGAACACTCAAAACGCCACATCCAAAAAAGTAAATGTAGGATTTCACTCAATGGGGATTGATGGAGTTTGCTGTCTCGGCGTCTCCCGGCGGCTACACAGTCATCCTCCAGGGACAGAAGGGCAAGTGAGATGAGATAGGGTAATGTGGAGTTACGCATGTGCGTCTCCAATGAACCTCTATCAACCACCTGGTCATCAGACAAGGTGGGGAGGGTTTTTGCATTCTATCTCACAACCCTAATCCCTTTTCTCTATATGTATTATTTTAGGATCTATCTGTTACAAAATCAGTTTCACCCTGGTTCTTTTTTATTCCTCGAGGCATCCAGAGACGGCACCGGACTCAGTAGTCATTTTCACAAAACCTTTATTCATCTTAATTTAAGCATGCATCTTCCAGAAGGGGAGACGTGTAAGGCTGGTGTCCCTCTGCAGATCTTCCACTCCTTTGTTTGTTACAGTCAGCTTTATAGAAGTGACCCCATCATAAAACCCCCATGGTGAGCTGCAAACTCTGTGTTTGTGTGTGTATGCACGAGCAGGTGAGTGCCTGTGCGTGCCTATGTGAGTGCACGTGAGTGACTGTGCATGTAGGTGTGTGAGTGTAACAGTCAAAGCACTGTGTGTGTGTGTGTCTCTGTGTGCGTGACTTCCTGCCGGTCATAAAAGTAATCTCCTCACCCAAGCCACACCAAATTCCTTTAGACAACATACAAAACACAGTTAACATATTACAAACACTGAGACCCCCACTCTGCATCCACTGGGCCATTGGCCTCTTGTTGTCTTACATTTACAGATAAGCATGTGGAGAGTCTCCTGCAAACCTACAGTTTATAACAATTATGAGATTTTATTAAAGGTACAAGCATCAGCAACCCCCAACTGTAGCTTCCTGTCTCTTTTTATGACAGCAGACCCCCAGTGTCAATAAATTCATTTCCCTCTAAACAATTACACACTCTCAGGCCTACAGCTAAGCCAAACTGAAACACAGACAAATCCTTCCTTATTCCTGTGATCTAAACAAATTTAACACATCATATTATAATAACTATTTTCTTGTACTCACATATCTTACAATATGAAGCGCCTTGGGGCAACTGATTGGTGGTCTATAAATAAAACTGAATTGATTTGATTTATTTTGTTGTTTTATTATTAAATTATTTTTTTCACAGCAAAATCATAACAAAGAAACTTATAAAATACATACCTTATTTAATTCCCATTATTATTACATAGAATAACAAACCCAACAGGGAACAAAAAAAACTACACAAAAAAAATTACAACCCCCCCCCCCCCCCCCCCCCCCAAAAAAAACAAAAACAAAAACACGGCTCATCGGAAGAAAATGAGCACCTCAGAGTAGAACACAGTAGGAAGAACCTTTCACAAAACTTTTTCCGGGGTCAAACAGGGCAACCCGTTTGGGGGTTGGACTCCGCCTCTCCTGTCTCTGTCTGGACAAAGGCTCAGTCATCCATTCCTACCCCTAACCCCACTTTTTCACTTCTCTAGTTTTTTTCCCTGCATATACAATGACCCTACTCTGGTTCCTTCATCCACTCTCTTTCTCATTTCCTCCAGTTTCTGGACCTTCTCTGTGTTTTGTTCCTCCTTCATCTTCTCAATCAGGAAGCCCAAGTGGACAAAAGTGGATGCTGAATCAGCTTTCAGAGCGATCTCCTCCAGTGTGACAAGTCGTTGGTAGCACTCACCAAGTAACTGTGACTTCTTTGCTGCCAGTTGGCTTATTTCCTCTTGAAGGTGTTCCAGAAGGCTCATCTGCTCTTGACTTTCAGACTTATTTTTTTCATACTTCTTTTTCATGTCTTCTGATGTCTGCCAGACTTTCCTTGTTTTCAGCACATATCTCCAGTTTTCTTTCACATGATGTGATACAGGACACTTGCAAAAAGTGCAGTAGCCTCCGCTCATGATATCACACTGTGAAGGATACCAGGCCATTTCACAATTCAAGTGACAGTTCTCCTGACAGTTTGTACAGGAGACAGTACCATTATAAAACACCCCACCCCACCACCCAGTTTTTATATATTCTTTCTCTTTGTAATTCTCCGAAACTTCGACAGAAAAATTTTCATTGTTTTGCATCTCTTCTTTATGTTTCTCTAACTTTTCTTGTTTCTGTCTGGCTTCGGTTTGCTTGACTTCAACTTCATTTATTTTCTCTTTCAAGTTTTGTATGCTGGCTTTCAGTCTTTTGCGTTCACGTAACACTTTAGTTGTTACCAACAACTTTTCAGGTGCAGTTTTTTCTAGAAAAGCTGCGAGCTCATCCATTCCTCTCTCTGTTATTCTCCATGCTGTCTCCAAACAAGATTCATTTTTTTCTGTTCTCTCTTTTCTCTGTTGGTTATTAAACAGGAAGTGAACAGGCTCATTATTTCCATTTCTTGGACATTCAATTTTTGCAGTTTTGAGAGCTTTGAGAGCATTTTCAGGTGTTACTCCATCTGAGTGTGTGACGAGAGCAACAATGCTTTTCTCCAGATCTTTTCCAAACAAAGACACCACTGAATCAAGGATGTACCTCTGTCGGTCACTCAGTCGATTCTCACTTGCCTTCATCACCAGACCCACTGCATGAATTTTGTTAACTCCATCCTCTGATTGAAACAAGTCTAATAGTCTTTCACTGATGCCATCATCCATTTCAGTACCTCTGGTGTCTCCATATCCAGGAGTATCAATGATGGTCAGAGAGTAGGTCAGAGAGTAGGGCAGAGATTTATCTTCAAAACCAAAGATGTCATACACGATCACATCTGATGTCTGACTTTCTGTCTGACTTCTCTTCTCCTCATCTATAATCTGAAACCAGACTCCATCCTCAAACTGAACCCCCATGGTGAAGTTGACTAGAGCGTTGATCAAAGTAGATTTTCCTGCTCCCGTTTCACCCACAAGTAAGATGGTTTTATTTGGCTTGTTTGGTTTTTTTTCCCCAACAGTCATTCTTGTCAGACTCCCAAACTTCTCTTTCTTTGGTCTCAGTTGGTAGACAGCAGGAGGTCCTTTAGATTTCAGATCACTGTTGGAGATGATATCTGAGTACTTGGAAGGAGTTCCATAAAACCTAAAAAGAAAAAGTTAATATTTGCACTGTAATTATTTGGAATTATGTTCCCACAATTGCTTGTTTTTGAGCAATCGATTTTGTTTTAGAAGTTACAAGAATTGTGTTTAATTCTGTGGTGACAGTTTTAAAAAAAAATAAGAATACAGCAATAGTTTTCTTACTTTTTAAAAAAAATTGTGAAAACTTGTGTTACCCACCATGATATCAACCAGCCTAAAAAAGACTCTCCATTGGCAGTACCATCATCTGCATTGGTGACAGGGACCCACGAAATGAAGCGACCCCTGAGCCACATCAAACCCAACAAAGTCACTGGACCGGATAGAGTTTGTGGACGAGTTCTTAGACGCTGCATAGGGCTTCGGTAGGCAGTGTTCAGCAGCCTGGTAATCATTCTTCTGGAATGGCCAGTTGATCCCAGCTGTCTCCAGTCTGCAAAAAATAAGAAAGTTATTGTCACGGCTCGTGGGGCAAACAGTGAGGAATTTAACGAAGGACCCAAAATGCAGGCTGCTTTCAGATGCAAGGGAGTTTTATTGGGGAGGTGAAATAAACAGACACGCAGTGGGCATGAAACAGAACCTGAGGATCCCTAAACTGGAGACAACTAAATACAACAGACTTGAAAGGGAGCTGCAGGGAGACTTGGGGAACCCACACAGGAGGACGCAGGGAAATGCAGACAAACCAGCAATGAGCAGATGATACACACTGGTCGTGTCCAAATTCATGGGCTGCATCCTCCTGAGGCCGCATTTGTAGACCGATTACGTCACAGCGACGCGCCGAAGGCTGTCCAAATTCGTAGACTCCTCCGAACGCAGCCGACAAATGCGTCCTCCTTTTCCCCGAATTTGAAGGATGGGTCGGGTGTGTCCTTCGTGGCCTACCATATCCCAGAATTCATAGCGCGGCCCAGCCAAACTCCAGTTTCCAACAATGGCGGCCGCTATTAAGTTTTAAAATTACTCATGCAGCCCATGAATTTGGACACGACCACTATAAATACGCAGGCAGTCACAAGAGGGAACGAGGAACAGGTGGCAACACAGCTGGGACTGATTGGGGAAGACGAGACAAGGAAGTGAAACAGAATACACTCACATGAGACACGGACCTTCACAATAAAACCGGAAATGTATGGAGACATGGTACAGACAGTAAACAGAGGGAACACAAAAACCAAACTAAAAAAAACAACTCTGTTACTGACACTGGACCGTGACAGTTATCACCTTCACTGCCCTATTTATTAGCAGTTAAAGTACCTTAACTTTACCTCCAAATAATAATATTAATAATAATCCAAATAATTCTGTTTAAGTAAAACAAGAGAAGGCAAAACTCGGTTTGTGTATGCTTTTGAAGGGAGCACACTTCTTCATAATATAACTTTTTTCTGTAATTGTTGAATAAATCAAAGGTACAAATTAATTAAACATTTATTTGGAATTACTTATAATTGCACCCTAAATTGAACAGAAACACATGACAGATGATGTAAAGCTATGATGTGTTGCCAACTGTATTATAAAATGTTATCACATCTTATAGTTGACCAGTACTATGTTTAACTTTGTTTTACCCTTAATTAGGTATCGCCAAGCTTGCACCAAATAAATTCTCATTGTGTAGTGGAAACAGATGTCTTGTATCTTCTTAAGTGTCAGCAAACTTTGGTCTGTGGAACTGAAATGTAAGAAAAGCATTTAACCATAAGTAACAGATATGATAAGTGACAAATATGACAAACTTGCATTTTAAAAATAGTAACATAAACACACACTTGCAGTTTGTGATTGTAAGGGTATTCACTGATGTACAGTTATTCAAAATTGCAACACTGTGCAAAAATCTAGAGCCACCTCTCAATCATTTCTATCTTTTTAATTCCCTATATTCCAGACTTTGTCATCATTTTTCAAAGGTGGCCTCAAGTAATGAGGTGGCCTCACAATTTCTGCAGTTATTTTCAAGCACAACATGGCTGGTTTTTCACTTGCTTTTAACTTTAACCATTTTGACTTTGTTAGCTTCTTTTAAATGTCTGCGTTCAGACTGCAGTGGTGTGACAAAGAACCAAAGTAAGGACTTACTTTAAACATTTAATAAATGATAATAACTTTTTTATATAAAGGGTAAAATCTAATTTCAGTTTTTAAAGTAAATAAAACGTAATTAGTGAAATATTTAATTTGGTGATTTATTTAGACTTGTTCTTATCCCTTTGCTACTAGAGTAGTCCGAGCGCTTTACACAATACACCTCATTCAGCCATTGATACGAGTACTTTTTCCTATGCTTCAGTGAATTCTGTCTAACATTTACACCCTGGTGAAATGCAGGCCGAGCCAGCAGCAAAAGAAGCAGCAAACTATGCTTCACATTTGATCAATTTCGTCATGAATTCCCTCTGACTTTTGCTGTTTTGCTTCCACCACGATAAAAATCACACTTCATGCAAAGCTCTCTCTCTCTCTGTGTACTTCAAGAACAGTTTCCTGTCTCAAATCTGTTTTCTGCATTATTCATTGGCTTATTGCCCACCAGTCTACCGTTGTTTACAGCGCTGTCGGCCGCTGTCTTTTTCTTTTCTTTTTCTTTTTTTCATTTAAATGACCTCGGACAAGAAAGCCTAATTTCTGCTGTTCAATACTGAAGAAATTTAAACTTTTTAAAATTATGCAAAGGTACAGAATATTGCAGAGTATTTTTAAGGTTATCTGCTATAAAAAGCCAGACCAGAAAAATCTCCTTCGTGTTTTTCTGTGTTTTATTCTCAGTTACTTTGACACAAAGGCATCTGCTGTGATGTTCACAATTCTGATGAAGTCTCACATGTATCAGTACTGATAAATGATCAGAATTATAATATTTCTGACTGTCTGAGGCTAAATTGAATCCAATCAGGACTTTGAGAACCGGAATCGAATGGATTATAGAAATCAGTGATGATACCCAGCCCTAGTGAGCAGCCTAGGCCTGAGAGAAGTGGATGTAGCTGTGGGTAACAAGAAAAGATGAAAAGAACTACTGATAACTTTTTTGTTAAGTTAAGGCCTGATCCCTCTGAAATTCATAGGTAGTGCTCTGACATGGTGCCACCAATCTTTGAATGCTAAAAAAGCACAGTGTATCCAGAAAACATTATATTCTGCAATAAATGCACTGCCCAAGTGTCCCCTCTCCCCACTGCCTTTCAGCAGCATGCAACAGCAAACAGATCGTCAGAAGCCAAGATGATGATTAAGTTTAACATTTTCTACAATATTGACAAAGCACTTTAAGAACAAGATTGTTAGTTAATAATTTAGAAATTAATATTGTCTGTATGGACTGCAATCCCCCCCCCAAAAAAAAGTACACATGTAAAACTGCGGTGTTAAGCGATGCGGTTGAAAAATTTGAGTGCGCCTAACTTTACCTAAGTCTAGCTTGCGTGTTCCCGTCATTTGATGTTATCTTACCTCCCGTGATTCTTTCAGGAACTTCTCTGATTCTGAAAAGGTGGAAAAAACAAGGAGCATTGAAAGTTAAAATCTCTTATACTACATCAGAGGAGGGACTAATGCTCTACAGTCACATGATTTCATTGAAACTAACCACAAGAACTCCTCCCTCCTGTCAGTATGTAAATTTTCCAGTTTTTCTTGTTCCACTTCTCCAACTGATTAAATGAACTCCACACAAATAAAGACTCCCACTAAGTTACACTCTATTAGTGTAACTCTGCTGGTTGTCTTCATTTTTTAATTGTTATTCATTCGTTTTTTGTTTTTTTTTGCTTGTCCGCTTCAGCTGTTTAATAATGTAGGAGTGTCACAAAGAACCAAAGTAAGGACTTACTTTAAACATTTAATAAATTATAATTTTTTTTATAAAAAGGGTAAAATCTAATTTCAGTTTTTAAAGTTAATAAAACATAATTAGTGAAATATTTAATTTGGTGATTTATTTAGACTTGTTCTTAAATAACCCTTTGCTACTAGAGTAGTCCAAGCGCTTTACACAATACACCTCATTCAACCATTGATACGAGCACTTTTTCCTATGCTTCAGTGAATTCTGTCTAACATTTACACACTGGTGAAATGCAGGGTGGAGAATAACTTGGGCCAGCCAGGGAATGAACCACTAACCACCTAATTAGTAAATAACCTGCTATCCCCTGAGTTATAGCCATAAGTAAGTAAGTAGCAGGTAAGTAGTAAGTAATAAGTAATAAGTAAGTAGCAATCAACTTCATCAAGTCATTCATTTATAGCTAAGTCTAGCTTGCGTGTTCCAGTCATTTGATGTTATCTTACCTCCCGTGATTCTTTCAGGAACTTCTCTGATTCTGAAAAGGTGGAAAAAACAAGGAGCATTGAAAGTTAAGATCTCTTATGCTACATCAGAGGAGGGACTAATGCTCTACAGTCAAATGATTTCATTGAAACTCTAACCACAAGAACTCCTCCCTCCTGTCAGTATGTAAATTTTCCAGTTTTTCTTGTTCCACTCCTCCAACTGAACAAATGAACTCCACACAAATAAAGACTCCCACTAAGATACAGTCTAAAAGTGTAACACTCTATTAGTGTAACTCTAATCGTTGTCGTTATGTTTTAATGATTTTTTTTAAATTTGCCTGTTCTGTCCAGCTGTGCAGTAATCAGTGAAAACTGTGCCACTGAAAATGCCATTTACGTGTGGACGAAAAAGCTGCGTTTTCAAAAACGGTGTGGACGTAGCTTAAAAGAGTTAGTAGTTTAGTCAAAGGAGCTTGCAAAGAAAAGCATCTGGACTTCTTTAAGTTGCTTGAAGACGTTTCACCTCTCATCCGAGAAGCTTCTTCAGTTCTAAGGTCAAATGGTGGAGAGTCCCAGATTTAAACCTAGTGGGAGTATCCCCCCACAGAGGGACAAAAGGACCCCTGATGATCCTCTAATCGCCTGAGCCAAGGTGTGAAACTGGGTGTGGGTCCCAATCAGCCAGGGTTTCGGATGAGCTTGTTGTGAAACCTGGCCCCACCTTATCATGCGAATTCCTGAGGTCAGACGGCCCAGGATGTGAGTGGGCGTTAAGTCGTCTGGGGAGGGATCTCAAAACTGGATTATAGATGGCAGAGAGTTGGTGTCGTAAACCACCGCCTGTTCAAAGATGGTCGCTCACAGTGGACATAGATGCTTCTTTCACTCCTCTTTCAAACCATCTGTCCTCTCTGTCCAAAATGTGAACATTGGCATCCTCGAAAGAGTGTCCTTTATCCTTAAGATGCAGATGGACTGCTGAGTCTTGTCCTGTGGAGGTGGCTCTTCTATGTTGTGCCATGCGCTTGTGAAGTGGCTGTTTGGTCTCTCCAATGTAGAGGTCTGAGCATTCCTCGCTGCACTGTACAGCATACACCACATTGTTAAGTCTGTGTTTTGGGGTTTAGTAGTTTGTTTTCTTACTACCTGTCATTTATTGCAGACTACTTGTATTTGCTTAATTGTTTACTAAATGTGTGAGATGTGAAATAAATCACAATGGAGCAAAATATGGGTGTGTGTGGTTGGAGGATGTGTTAGTGCGTGCGTGTGTGTGTGTGTGGGGGGGGGGGCGCAAACATTTTTCCTGTAAAAACAAAGGGGGGCCTAGCAAAAAAGTTTGGGAACCACTGCTCTAAACCATCAACGTGTCTTTTAGACCCCATTCCTACAAACCTGCTCAAAGAAGTCCTGCCATTAATTAATGCTTCAACCTTAAATATGATCAACTTATCTCTAATAATCTGCTATGTAACACAGGCCTTCAAGATGGCTCTAGTTAAACCGTTACATAAAAAGCCATCCCCAGACCCAGCTGTCTTAGCTAATTATAGGCAGATCTCAAACCTTAGAACCATAGAACCAAGTCCGCCAGAGCTTATATTATATTTTTATATGCTGTAGTGCCATTTTTGGGTGTATTTCAAGTTGATATACATCAATACAACCATTATAGCCAAAGTTTTAATAATTACATAAATTGCAATAAATACAATAAACTACAAAAAAATTTAAAATTGTTTTTTTTTTCTTTTTAACATATATTTCTAGTTAGAAAATTTTAAGAGGCTTATCCCTCAGAACTGTTAGATTTATGTTAGTATTTTTGCTGAGGTACAGCTGAGTGTTACTTTCGATTTTATTGCTAGCAATATTATTATTTTTTTTTTTGGGTGAGCAACTTCTCACTTAACGAGCAACTTCTCGCAAAACAACAGGCAACTTCCTGTGTCTCTCTGCTTTTAATTTACTTTATTCGGGGACTAAGGAAGATTCATCAGTGTATCCCATTTATCTGGGCCACTAAGGAAAACTTCGTCAGCATATCCCGTTTCTTTATGGGTCACTGAGAACGGTATAATACAGTCCCATATAAATATAAAAGACACGTATTTACCTTCGTCAGCGAATCCCACTTCTGACACCAAATTGAAAGAAATCTCCGTCCCGGGTCATCCGTGGATCGGGTTTCCTCCGAGGCGTGGGCACCTATCAGCAGAGTTTTGTTTAAGATTCAAAATTGTTCTCAAGTAACACTCAGGTATGCCGTTCAGCGGGTTAGTTACGACGTCGGGAGTAGCTTGAGAGAACAAAGCGACACAGAGACTGTTCAGGTTGCTTTCCCAAACCAACTCAAAGGTTTATTCATCATACAACAATATATAGAGGAAAAAGGTTCGTGTGTCAGCAGATTCTCAGTTCAAACCGGTACAGACCAAATAAGGAAACGTCTTCCTGCCTTGTGAGCAAAGAAGTATCCTTTGTGTAGTTTATCAGTTCAGCTACAATTTATGATCATCCCAGCAAAATACACTCCTAGACATAGAATACAGAGTTCTTTCATTAGTGAATTCTGAAACGAACCACCTGGCCTTTAACAAGCCCTTTCCTAAGAGATAAGGAAGGGAGGATGGGAGTAAGGAAGTGATCTCTGTGGTATTTTCGACCTTGAGGTACCAGCCTGTGATTCTTACACATTAATTCATTAGTCACAAAGAAAGAGAAAAACAACTAGTAAATGGGCCTTATTGAGTAACAGTTTTCCTGTATAATATCACTACAAAACAATATCCTGTAAATGCTAACCGTAGTGCTAAAATTCACAACAGTTCCACTCTTTTATTATATTTAAAATAATAACTAAAAAAAAATCACAAATGCAATAACATAATATAAAGACAAATCATAAATGTGACTGGTCTCTTCTTGAATAATCGAGTAATTCCCAATCTAATGCTCAATACATACATCAGGATCATCATTCATGACATCTGGCACATAATCTGGGTCAATTTGTGCCAATTGCAAATACATTGAAGTAGCTGTACTACTAGCTATACGGGTTATCATTGAGCGTACACAGGGTATCACACAACAGACAATAATCATCAAAAACAAAATGATACATGCTACAATGGTTACAAAAGCTACAATTAGTTCCTTCCATTTTCCAAACGTATCCTGCAGCCACTTGTCTAGCCACTGACCGTGACCTGCATTGGCTCTTAGTTCTATCTGCAATGCTTCAAGTCTATTCATAGCTTGTGTGAATGAACCGTTAGGGGCGGTATTATTGGGAATGAAAGTACAGCAAACATCTCCAAACATCGCGCAAACACCTCCTTTCTCAGCTAACAGCATGTCTAAGGCCATCCTATTTTGCATGGTCATTAAAGAGGTAGCAGACATCTGTTCTCCTAGGGCCTTAAGGGCCGTATTGGTCAGATTGGTATGTCTTTGCTGATGGTAATAAACATAATTGATCCAGGCTACATTTTTGTTTATCTGTATCCACGGTAGTATTGAGGCAAACCCTGCGGATATTTCTCCTTGTGCCTGTAATTCCTTTGGTATCCCGCGTGGAACTCCTATAGCATCTATGTAAACGTTATGTGAGTAAGCGGAGCGTTTTGTACGTCTGCTGGATACAGGCAGGTCCGAGGTTTGTTGTATTAGTAGTTCTTGAGCTAAAGTTACTAGACCACAGGTACCAGTCCAATTAACAGGTAAAGCTAATCTAAGGGTATTATTGCACATCCAATAAGCATGTGGGATTGGTCTGGTCAGGCGCGAAGCTGTATAGCCTTTTAATATGCCTCCCCAGTACGAGTCGTTCAGTGTGTTGGGGGCATACAAGATTTTTACTGAATACTTACTAACATATGCCTGTATATAAGAAAACATATCTCTATCTTCTGTCCTGTCAATACTCGCTGATAGCCATGTTTCGGTACAGCGTGCTCCTGGAAAGTCAGAAAAAAATGTATAGTTTTGTGCGTCATAAGTTATGTTCTTAAGCTTTGGTCGGTGTATGCATGTCATCGAGATATTTGGGTGATGGCGCATCTGTTTTCGGGGCGAAAGAGGTTCAGTCCAGTCTTCGGGGCGCTTCATGCAAGGGTAGGAAGTGTTGTCAATCATGCTGACATCTGTACCAGAGACTTGTCCTGCGTATATGAGTAAACAATCTAAAGGACTTAGTTCTGCTCGCGCTTCCATCATGATTGCTGTTAAGGGCCCCTTTTTATCATTATTGAATAGCATCTTTGTCAGGGGAAAACCTGAGATTGGGTATCCCACTATAACCTGTTCTGGATTACCCTTTGAACAGACATAACAATTACTGTTTCCTAGATCACGAGCAGCTGTTCTAGCATTTTCATACCAGGAGTTAACTCCTGCTCTAGAGGGCGCATAAAATGGTTTATTAGTGGCGTCTATGTTGCCATTTACTGATTTTAGGGAACGTGTTTATAACAATTATGAGTTTTTATTGAAGGTACAAGCATCAGCAACCCCCAACTGTAGCTTCCTGTCTCTTTTTATGACAGCAGACCCCCAGTGTCAATAAATTCATTTCCCTCTAAACAATTACACACTCTCAGGCCTACAGCTAAGCCAAACTGAAACACAGACAAATCCTTCCTTATTCCTGTGATCTAAACAAATTTAACACATCATATTATAATAACTATTTTCTTGTACTCACATATCTTACAATATGAAGCGCCTTGGGGCAACTGATTAGTGGTCTATAAATAAAACTGAATTGATTTGATTTATTTTGTTGTTTTATTATTAAATTATTTTTTCACAGCAAAATCATAACAAAGAAACTTATAAAATACATACCTTATTTAATTCCCATTATTATTACATAGAATAACAAACCCAACAGGGAACAAAAAAAACTACACAAAAAAAATTACAACCCCCCCCCCCCCAAAAAAAAAAACCAAAAACACGGCTCATCGGCAGAAAATGAGCAGAATAGAACACAGTAGGAAGAACCTTTCACAAAACTTTTTCCGGGGTCAAACAGGGCAACCCGTTTGGGGGTTGGACTCCGCCTCTCCTGTCTCTGTCTGGACAAAGGCTCAGTCATCCATTCCTACCCCTAACCCCACTTTTTCACTTCTCTAGTTTTTTTCCCTGCATATACCTTGACCCTACTCTGGTTCCTTCATCCACTCTCTTTCTCATTTCCTCCAGTTTCTGGACCTTCTCTGTGTTTTGTTCCTCCTTCATCTTCTCAATCAGGAAGTCCAAGTGGACAAAAGTGGATGCTGAATCAGCTTTCAGAGCCATCTCCTCCAGTGTGACAAGTTGTTGGTAGCTCTCACCAAGTAACTGTGACTTCTTTGCTGCCAGTTGGCTTATTTCCCCTTGAAGGTGTTCCAGAAGGCTCATCTGCTCTTGGACAAAAGTGGATGCTGAAACAGCTTTCAGAGCGATCTCCTCCAGTTTTTCATACTTCTTTTTCATGTCTTCTGATGTCTGCCAGACTTTCCTTTTATTTTTATTGTTTTGCATCTCTTCTTTATGTTTCTCTAACTTTTCTTTTATCTGTCTGGCTTCGGTTTGCTTGACTTCAACTTCATTTATTTTCTCTTTCAAGTTTTGTATGCAGGCTTTCAGTCTGTTGCGTTCACGTAACACTTTAGTTGTTACCAACAACTTTTCAGGTGCAGTTTTTTCTAGAAAAGCTGTGAGCTCATCCATTCCTCTCTCTGTTATTCTCCATGCTGTCTCCAAACAAGATTCATTTTTTTCTGTTCTCTCTTTGCTCTGTTGGTTATTAAACAGGAAGTGAACAGGCTCATTATTTCCATTTCTTGGACATTCAATTTTTGCAATTTCGAGAGCTTTGAGAGCATTTTCAGGTGTTACTCCATCTGAGTGTGTGATGAGAGCAACAATGCTTTTCTCCAGATCTTTTCCAAACAAAGACACCACTGAATCAAGGATGTACCTCTGTCGGTCACTCAGTCGAATCTCACTTGCCTTCATCACCAGACCCACTGCATGAATTTTGTTAACTCCATCATCTGATTGAAACAAGTCTAATAGTCTTTAACTGATGCTTTCATCCCTTTTAGTACTTGTGGTGTCTCCAAATCCAGGAGTATCAATGATGGTCAGAGAGTAGGGCAGAGATTTATCTTCAAAACCAAAGATCTCATACACGATCACATCTGATGTCTGACTTCTCTTCTCCTCCTCTATAATCTGAAACCAGACTCCATCCTCAAACTGAACCCCCATGGTGAAGTTGACTAGAGCGTTGATCAAAGTAGATTTTCCTGCTCCCGTTTCACCCACAAGTAAGATGGTTTTATTTGGCTTGTTTTGGTTTTTTTCCCCAACAGTCATTCTTGTCAGACTCCCGAACTTCTCTTTCTTTGGTCTCAGTTGGTAGACAGCAGGAGGTCCTTTAGATTTCAGATCACTGTTGGAGATGATATCTGAGTACTTGGAAGGAGTTCCATAAAACCTAAAAAGAAAAAGTTAATATTTGCACTGTAATTATTTGGAATTATGTTCCCACAATTGCTTGTTTTTGAGCAATCGATTTTGTTTTAGAAGTTACAAGAATTGTGTTTAATTCTGTGGTGACAGTTTTTAAAAAAAAAAAAAAAAAAAAAAAAGAATACAGCAATAGTTTTCTTACTTTTTAAAAAAAATTGTGAAAACTTGTGTTACCCACCATGTGAACCAGCCTAAAAGAGAAGGTTTCTCTCCATTGGCAGTACCATCATCTGCATTGGTGACAG
Organism: Maylandia zebra; assembly: GCF_041146795.1. Taxonomy (NCBI): domain Eukaryota; kingdom Metazoa; phylum Chordata; class Actinopteri; order Cichliformes; family Cichlidae; genus Maylandia; species Maylandia zebra. The sequence continues at coordinate 7,990,568 of NC_135187.1, forward strand.
GGACCCACAAAATGAAGCGACCCCTGAGCCACATCAAACCCAACAAAGTTACTGGACCGGATAGAGTTTGTGGACGAGTTCTTAGACGCTGCATAGGGCTTCGGTAGGCAGTGTTCAGCAGCCTGGTAATCATTCTTCTGGAATGGCCAGTTGATCCCAGCTGTCTCCAGTCTGCAAAAAATAAGAAAGTTATTGTTAGTGATGTGACGTTCTGTATCGAGGCTTCGAAGCTTGTGTCGAGTAATTGAGGGGGCGTTTCCGCGATGCGCGTATCGAGGCTTGCTTCATTTATGGGAGGAGCTGAAAATGATGACGTCCGAAGCCTCGCTGCCCGGCTGTACCACGTGACTGGTTCATGAAGTGGTTCGAACTTTGCCGTGAGATATGACAGAGATACGGTATAAACAATGTTCAGACTTCATTCAAAAATGTGGGTGTTTGATGGAGAGTTGCGGTTAGCGAGAGTTTTGAGACAGAGATTTCTACAGAAGATGTATTTTCATAATACTGATGGTGCAATACAATTCATGTTAAGCTGTCTTGACTTTTGTACAAGGTGAAGTGTTTGCTATGTGCCAGGGAGCTGGGATATAACAACAACACCTCATCCATGCTTAGGCACTACAGAGCTTTGCATGAGAATAAGGGGAACACCGATTGTGGAGCAAGACCAGGTGAGCCATCAATGTGCAATGATAATATAGCATGCAGTAATGCTGCTAAATGATATAACAATATTATACAACTGTTATAAGTTACGTGTGTGATATTTATATTTGTGCTTTGTCTTTATTGTCTTTCCTCAGGAGAACAATCTCAAATAGATGAAGACCTGGTCAGCATGGTGATTGAGGACTCCCAGCCATTTAGCATTGTGGAGGACAAAGGATTCAAAAGATTTGTTAAATCATTAAATCCTAGCTATGTTCTCCCCACTAAAAAGGTCATAAAAGCAGTGAAAATTTAGTTTTTACAGAATAAAATGTGAACAGGCAGGACTGACGCCTCAGTGTGTAGCTGTCCATACCTCAACGTTACAAAAGCACAACTACTGTCCACACCCCAACCACACCTCACCTCACAGTAAATGATCATTTCCATTTTAAGCATTTCCAAATAATCATTTTCCATACTGCCAGTATAAATATACACAGTATACTGCCATCACTACAATATACATGTTTTACACACTCCTTTTGTTGTTGACATTTACAGGCTGTGTGCAAAAGGCCACACTTCAAATTCTTGCCAACTAATATTTTTGCGTCCAGTAGGTGTCCTACTAGAGCAAATGAAGCTTCAAGAAGCTTTGCGCTGGGGTGAACCAATTGGATGAAAAGCTTCAGTGCTTCATGAAGCTTCATCTGCCCATCACTAGTTATTGTCACGGCTCGTGGGGCAAGCAGTGTGGAATTTAATGAAGCTTTCAGATGCAAGGGAGTTTTATTGGGGAGGTGAAATAAACAGACACGCAGTGGGCATGAAACAGAACCTGAGGATCCCTAAACTGGAGACAACTAAATACAACAGACTTGAAAGGGAGCTGCAGGGAGACTCGGGGAACCCACACAGGAGGACGCAGGGAAATGCAGACAAACCAGCGATGAGCAAATGATACACACTGTAACAGTTGGTGAAATGTTAGTATTTGACCACTAGGCGGAGCTCTTGTAATGATAATGTAACTAACTCATTTTATTTTGTATGTTTTATTTTTGTGTTGAGCATGTTAACATTTTCCTTTTTTGCCTACCGGATTGGTGTACAGTTAATTTGATACATGGAAAATAGCCGGTTAATTTTGTAAATATAAGGTAAGGGCAGAGGTCACTTCCTGTTTTGGGAAGTAAAGTCAGAGAAGCTGCGCATGGTGACGGTCTAGCCGTGTAAAAGTCAAGCTAAGAAAGAAGAAATAAGCCCTAAGTTCCAGTTACACCGGTTTGTCTACTTGCAGGCCAAAGTGGTATGTTTGTTTATATTTTGTGAATTTTATATTGTAATATGTTTTAATGCTGAAATATAATTTTCTTGTACATTTGTATTCACCAGTTCTACGGTGTACCTGTACGTTAAGAGAAGCACAGTAAACATCAGTAAAGAAGAACTCTCGTGTCTCTCGTGTATGTGTACAAGCCGGCATAGTAGAACACTCCACTGCTCCGGAGAAGGCAACGAGATGGTTGGACCGACGCTACTAGCAAGAGACGCTACTAGCAAGAGAAGCTACTAGCAAGAGAAGTATCACATGCTCCAGCAAATGCATTGAATACGTAAAGAAGCAAGCTAACAAGTGAAAGATAGTCAAGCAAGCACAAAAGTCCGTGTCTTGGAAGTAACAAAGCACTTGTAAATTGTTATCAAGCCTCAGCTCCATTTGAAATTCAAAGTGACCTTTCATACTAAGGAGCAGCTAAAATCAAGATTTATCAAGTAAATGTTAAAGTCAAGTGAAAATACTATGAAGACAACATGGCAGATGAAAATGAAGATGCAATACAGCCCACTGAAGAAGAAAGTGCTGATGATAATTTTCAAAATGATGAAAGTAAAGAGCAGACAAATGGAGAAGAAACTCCACAGTGCTCAGTATTTACTGAAGGCACACAGTCAGAAAGCTTACGCAGAAGCCAGCGCACACGCACTCTCACTGAAAAGGGACAATCCTTACAAGAAGCCAAGTTAAATGACTTGACAAACAATTTTGAGCGAGTTTACAAGAAGTGGAAATACCACATAAACTTATTTAAAAGAATGGTGAAGAGTAAAGACATTGAGTTAATACCTGAAGCTGTAAGTGTTATAGACACTAGTATGACTGACATCTGTAACATTCATGATGAGATCAGAAAAATACAAAGTCCTGATATTGAAATGCGCAGAAGATGTGATGTGTGCATGGCTATCAGTGAAACTGCCAGAGCAAAGGCTCGGTGCCTTTTAGAAGAAGATGGTGATCCAAATAGTATACCCTGGCCTGATTCAGAGTCCGTGTATGACAGCAGTTCATCCAGCGCTTCTTCAAGGATCACATATAAGTCAAGGTCTATCTCTGGAATGTCAAAGCAATCATCTCTGGTCACACTACAACAAAGACAAGAAGCTGCAGCTGATGTAGCAGCTACAGAAGAAGTCATTAAAATAATGAAAACACAGCATCAGTGTGAGGAAGAAATCAGAGAACTTGAAGTTGAGGATGCAAGGAAAAGAGCTCAATTTCTAACTGAGAGCACCTCAATAAAGACTAAAGGTTAGATGAAAAGAGAAAGGAAGTGGAACTTTTGAGAGAATTGCAAAAGCGTAATGCAGCACAAGCAAGATTGAAAGTGTATGCTGAAAGTGTGAATAGTGAGGATGAAGACAAATCTCCTGTTCATTCCCAAGTAAGACAAGATAGTTCCGTCCCGCAACCAAGCTTTCCAAATGTGAACTCGAAACCATTCATCCCATCTCAAGTTAGAGCTCCGCAACAAACTGCACCTCTCCGAGCCTCTGTCCCTCAAACAGCAATTCGTAGTGCAAATGAAACGCCCTCCACTGATCTTGTAAGGATGCTCGCTGAAGCTATCACTGCAAACAGAATCCCAATCCCAGAGCCTCCAGTCTTCACAGGTGATCCACTGCAGTATAATGACTGGAAGTTGTCTTTTCAAACATTAGTTGACCGCAAGAATCTGCCAATTCAAGAAAAGCTATTCTTCCTGAGAAAGTATGTTGGAGGTTCAGCGAAGAAGGCTATTGAAGGACATTTTCTGGTTGGAACAGACACCGCTTATCATGCTGCCTGGGAGATACTCAACGACAGGTTTGGAGATCCCTTTGTGATAGGCAAATCATATCGTGACAAGATTCAGTCATGGCCAAAAATTAACAACAAAGACACTAAAGATCTACGTGAGTTTGCAGATTTTCTAAGCAGTGTTGAGTCAGCCATACCTTATGTTCAAGGTTTACAAGTTTTGCATGACTGCGTGGAAAATCAGAGGATAGCTGCAAAGCTGCCTGATTGGCTAAGTGCACGGTGGAACAGAACGGTGACAGAGTTTCAAGATGAACACAGAATGTTCCCAGATTTTAGTCATTTTGTCAAATTCCTGAATAAAGAAGCAAGAATTGCATGTAATCCTATCACTTCTCTGCCTGCAATAAAGCCGACTGAACAAGACAAGCATGCATTCAAAGACAAGCCCAAAAGAAACTACATGCTGAATGCTAAGTCACTTAGTACAAGCTCTAGTGAAAGGACAAATGTCACATGTCTCTTTTGTAAGAAACCTGGTCACACGCTTCAGAAATGTCGCAAGATAATGGACAAGTCAGTTGAAGAGAGAGTAAAGTTTGTGCAGTCTGAAAAACTGTGCTTTGGTTGCCTCAAGACTGGTCATAACTCTAAGAACTGCACTTCCAGAAGTGTGTGTGACAAATGCCAAAAGCCTCACCCAACTTGTCTACATCAAGACAGAGAGAAAAGAGACAAGGAACAAAGAAAGAATAGCCAACAACAATTTAAGGCTAACCAGGAAACAGAGGTTTCTGAAGTACAAGAGCAAGTATCTAACCAAGTTACATCCAACAGAGTTGTGCAACAAAAGTCAAAAGGTGTCACGGCTGGCGGAGGGAGCCGTGTGGTGTGGAGGAAAAGGAGGACCCAAGATGCAGCAAACTGATGATACGAGTGATGTTTTATTTACAAAGGTGGTGGTGACAAAAACAGGCAACGAGGTATGAGTACTTTACAAACGGAAACCTAAACTGGGAGAAACTAAGTGACAAACCTGAGACCATACAAAAGGGGTGTGGGGCAGAGAGACGCAGAGACAGGAACACCATAGAACGCAGAGGTAGACGGATGAATGCAGACGAGCCGACAACAGGCAGGAGAACACACAGGGCTTAAATACACACCAGTAATCAGGGGATGAGGGACAGGAGGGCAACACAGCTGGGAGAAATCAGAACTGACGGGACAGGGGAAATGTAAACTGAACACACTCACATCAGACAGAGACCTTCACAATAAAACAGGAAACTCAGACACGGGGAACCAAACAAGACACAGATCTAAACAGACAGCTTCACAAACAGATGGGGTGACACCATAGACAGACAGATCCAGACGCAGACTCAGAGGCAGACCGAATATAACACAGAACTAAAACAATCATCATCATGAAAATGATAACAAACTAAAAGCGCTGGGTCACCGACCCAGGACCATGACAGTACCCCCCCCGCAAGGGCTGGCCCCAGACAGCCCAAAACAAAAACAGACGACCAACCCAGGGCGGGCGGCGGGGGACCAGGACGGAGGGACCAACACCAAACAAAAAAACTCCAGTGACCCAAAAGAATTGACCAAAACACAACACACACTGGAGTCCCCGAACAGGGTCCCAAAATATAGTTCAGGAGGCCGGCCCGGAGGCTGACAACTCAGGAGCCTAGAATAGTTCATCTCCGGGGGCCGACCATGCGGAAGGCAGTGGCGGCGACGGGGAAACCGTTCAGGCGGCCGACCGTGCGGACAGCAACGGCGGCGACGGGGAAACAGTTCAGGCGGCCGACCGTGCGGACAGCAACGGCGGCGACGGGGAAACAGTTCAGGGGGCCGACTGTGCGGACGGCAACGGCGGCGTGTAGGAGGTCGTCCACGCAGCAGGCGGGGGTGGCAACAGAAGTCCGGAGGGCGGCCACGGTGGTGATGATGCCCAACAAGCGGCCTGGCAGACGACCGACGATGTGAAGGTGGTAGTAGGGGACCCGAAGGCTGCGTGGCCCCTGCAGCCCCAGGCGAAGCGGAGGTTGGACCAGACGAGGCTGAAGCCGATGCGGAGGCTGGTCCAGGCGAGGCTGAAGCCGATGCGGAGGCTGGTCCAGGCGACGGCGTAGGTGAAGCAGTAGCTGGACCAGGTGATGCTGGACCAGGCGATGCTGATGCTGGACCAGGCGATGCTGATGCTGGACCAGACGAGACTGAGGTTGAAGCGGAGGCCGGACCAGACGAGACTGAGGTTGAAGCGGAGGCCGGACCAGACGAGACTGAGGTTGAAGCGGAGGCCGGACCAGACGAGACTGAGGTGGAGGCTGGACCAGGCGAGGATGAAGACACAGAGGCCGGACCAGGCGTGGATGACGGCAGCGGGACGGCTGCAAAACCTGACGGCAGCGATGCTGCAGGAGGTGATGTGGAGATGTGCTGGCTGGGTCCTCCAGGACCGTCAGCAGGTGTGAGGATGTGCTGGCTGGGTCCTCCAGGACCGTCAGCTAACGAGGCGTGGTGCTGGGTGGGCTCCTCGGGCCCTCCAGCAGACGGCACTTGAGGCTGGCTGGGTTCTCCTAAACCCCCAGCAGAAGACACTTGAGGCTGGCTGGGTTCTCCAGAACCCCCAGCAGAAGACACTTGAGGCTGGACGGGCTCCTCGGGCCCCCCAGCTGACGAGGAAGCGGAAGGAGGCTGGACGGGCTCCTCGGGCCCTCCAGCTGACGAGGCGGGAGGCTGGACGGGCTCTTCGGGCCCTCCAGCTGACGAGGCGGGAGGCTGGACGGGCTCTTCGGGCCCTCCAGCGAGAACAGTCTCAGGACCAGTGGGCACAGGGGCCCCTGGAACACACGGGACAGAACCAGCAGGCACACGGGCCTCTGGCAGGAACGCAACAGAACCAGCAGGCACACGGGCCTCTGGCAGGAACAGGTCAGAACCAGCAGGTGCACGGGCCTCTGGCGAACACAAAGCGGACTGCGGCTGCACAGAGCAGTGACTCAGCTCAGGCAGCGACAGCCGGATGCAGTCCTCAGCTGGCTTCTTGACCTCCAGGGGTCCAGAGTCGGCTGGGGGCTGGAACCCAGCCTCTGGGGAGGCCCTGGAGTGCATCACAGTCTCTGTACTGGCCAGCTGTTGGGGACTGATTACTGCGTTATGTGGCGTGTCTCTCTGCTGGACATGAACAGGTGAACAACAGTGCTTTTTGGGTTGGATGGACTCTACCAACTGAGCTATTGACTGGGCTATGGACTGTAACATAGTGTCTAATGAATCTGACTGTGACTGTAACTGGGCTATGGGTAGTGAGGCTGAATGTGATGGAGGTGGCGACTGAGCGGCTAACTGAGCTAGTGGCTGCTGGGCAGCTAACTGAGCTACCGGCGGGGCAGCTGACTCAAAAAACACAGCCCCGGAACAAACAGTCACACAGTCCAAAACAGAAAAAGGGTCCTTCTCACTCACCACAGCCGGCAGTTCCGAAGTCCTAATCTCCGGCTGTGGGGTGACGCGCCGACGGCGCGATCGTCGCTTCCTCCCGGGCAAAACCTCCGGCGGGCCGGGCAAAACCTCCGGCGGGTCGGGCAAAACCTCCGGCGGGCCGGGCAAAACCTCTGGCGGGCCGGGCAAAACCTTCACCGCCGGGCTGGGTTGGGAAGCGGTAGCGGCTGGAGGGCGAAGGTGCAGCTCATGAAGGAGGAAGTCTTGTGCTAGCGGGTGAAGCGAGTCCAGCAGCCAGGAGTGGGCAGAGATTAGCTGCTGTATCCTGGCTTCTACCGCGCGGTGAAACCCTTCCCCCTCGTGCTCGAGCCACAAGTTGACCAACCTTGAAACAGTGTCAATTAATTCCTCCCGAAACTCCTGGGAAGGTGCGGATGCTGCTGGGTCCATGTTGGTCGGCTCGTACTGTCACGGCTGGCGGAGGGAGCCGTGTGGTGTGGAGGAAAAGGAGGACCCAAGATGCAGCAAACTGATGATACGAGTGATGTTTTATTTACAAAGGTGGTGGTGACAAAAACAGGCAACGAGGTATGAGTACTTTACAAACGGAAACCTAAACTGGGAGAAACTAAGTGACAAACCTGAGACCATACAAAAGGGGTGTGGGGCAGAGAGACGCAGAGACAGGAACACCATAGAACGCAGAGGTAGACGGATGAATGCAGACGAGCCGACAACAGGCAGGAGAACACACAGGGCTTAAATACACACCAGTAATCAGGGGATGAGGGACAGGAGGGCAACACAGCTGGGAGAAATCAGAACTGACGGGACAGGGGAAATGTAAACTGAACACACTCACATCAGACAGAGACCTTCACAATAAAACAGGAAACTCAGACACGGGGAACCAAACAAGACACAGATCTAAACAGACAGCTTCACAAACAGATGGGGTGACACCATAGACAGACAGATCCAGACGCAGACTCAGAGGCAGACCGAATATAACACAGAACTAAAACAATCATCATCATGAAAATGATAACAAACTAAAAGCGCTGGGTCACCGACCCAGGACCATGACAAAAGGTTGTACTTCCTCAGTTGTCCCAGTTTATGTATCCACTGTGGATGAACCAGAGAATGAAAAGTTGGTGTATGCTTTGCTCGATACTCAAAGTGACACCACTTTCATCTTGAAAGACACAGCTCAGTCGCTCAACGCCATGTTAGAGCCAGTTAAACTCAAGATTTCCACTATAACGTCCAAAACAAAAGTTGTTTCAAGCAGCAAGTTAAAGGACTTACAAGTAAGAGGCATTTACTCTGAAACGAGAATCAAACTACCAACAAGCTATACCAGAGACTACATTCCTGCTAACAGATCACATATTCCCACAAACAAAACAGCAGAGAACTGGTCACATTTGAAACATTTATCAAAGGAGATGGCTCCCAAGCTTGATTGTGAAGTTGGACTACTGATCGGATATAACTGTCCTCAAGCATTGCTCCCTCTAGCGGTGGTCAGTGGTGATCGAGACCAGCCATTTGCACAGAAATCTCTGCTTGGCTGGAGCATCATTGGCTACAGTGACTCTGAAGGTGATTGTGAAGATGAAATAGGAGTAAGCCATCGTGTTATTGTTAGACAAGTCTTGCCAGCTGTAGGACCAGCTCACAAGCTCAAAACGGAAGTTCACTTTGTAAGCAGAAACAAAGTCAAAGAAATACTTACTCCAGCCGAGATACTTAATGTGCTAGAGATGGACTTTGTTGAAAAAAGTGTTGAAGAAGAGTCAATGTCACAAGAAGATCTACTGTTTCTAGCCAAAGTAAAAGAAGGCATAAAACAAAGGCAAGATGGCCACTTTGAAATGCCACTACCCTTCAGACAAGAAAGACCTGACTTGCCAAACAACAAACTTTGTGCAGAACACAGACTGAAGTGTTTAGAAAGGCGTCTCAGAAAAGACGAGCGCTACTACAAGGACTACGTGACTTTCATGCAAGACATCATAAAGAGAGGTGACGCAGAGAAAGTGCCAGAGGCTGAGCTAAATAATCAACCAGCATGGTACATTCCTCACCATGGCGTCTGGATTCAGTGTGGATTCAGTGCAAGAAGCTATTCAACTTGTAAAGGAAGCTAGAGAACTGTGTGCCACGGGTAAGCTGCACCTGCACAAGTTCATTAGCAACAGCAAAGAAGTGATTGCTGCTATCCCAAAGGAAGAATGTGTAGCAGGAGCAACTGATCTGGATCTGGCACTAGGAGAGCCAAAGATAGAAAGAGCCTTAGGGGTCCAATGGTGTGTAAGCTCAGACACCTTTCAATTCAGGGTGATTGTAAAGAATAACCCCTTCACTAGAAGAGGAGTGCTCTCGACAGTGGCCTCAATATTCGACCCACTTGGATTCGTCGCTCCGTTCATTTTAGTTGGTAAGAAACTCCTCCAAAGAATGTGTCAGGAAAAGCTGGACTGGGACGAGCCGCTTCCAGAAGATCTCAAGCCTCAATGGGAAGCTTGGCTCAGAGACCTCCAGAACCTGTCCTCCATAAAGATATCACGTTGTTATGTCCCATCAACATCTGACCAAGTGAAGCAGTATGAGTTACACAGCTTTTCTGATGCCAGTGTAACCGGTTATGGTGTGTGCTCATACTTGAGAACAGTGACCAAGTTTGGAGAAGTACAGTGCACTCTTGTGATGGGTAAAGCAAGAGTCGCTCCTACTAAAGTGACAACCATCCCAAGATTGGAGCTTTCTGCGGCTGTAGTAGCTACGAGAGCAGCTGACTTTCTAAAGAGAGAATTGGAGATCCAAAATATTCAGGTGTACTACTGGACTGATTTCAAAGTTGTCCTTGGTTATATTAACAACGACGCAAGGCGCTTTCATGTATTCGTTGCTAACAGAATACAGAGAATCAGATCAAGTACAGAACCAAGTCAATGGCGATATGTTGCCTCTGAACAAAATCCTGCAGATCACGCATCACGTGGAGTCATGACAAAAGAACTAGTACAGTCCAACTGGTTCACAGGACCAAGTTTTTTATGGCAAAAGGAACTACCACAAGAAGACTGTCTTCCAAGAAATCAATGGAAACTCGCCAAAGTTGTGGAAGTCACTCCAGGAGCTGACGGCAGAGTCAGAAAAGTTAAGCTTCTCATCGGTGACTCTACTAGAGACAATAAGGGGAAGCACACAACTAAGACAATTTTAGAGAGACCCATACATAAGACTATACTTTTACTTGAAGCAGAGTAAAGACTCAACATAATGTTTATTGGTTAACCTTCGCTAAGTTCATTGTTGGGTCAAATTCCTTTAGGATCACACATGCTGTTGCGATAGTGTGATGGTGGGAGTGTAACAGTTGGTGAAATGTTAGTATTTGACCACTAGGCGGAGCTCTTGTAATGATAATGTAACTAACTCATTTTATTTTGTATGTTTTATTTTTGTGTTGAGCATGTTAACATTTTCCTTTTTTGCCTACCGGATTGGTGTACAGTTAATTTGATACATGGAAAATAGCCGGTTAATTTTGTAAATATAAGGTAAGGGCAGAGGTCACTTCCTGTTTTGGGAAGTAAAGTCAGAGAAGCTGCGCATGGTGACGGTCTAGCCGTGTAAAAGTCAAGCTAAGAAAGAAGAAATAAGCCCTAAGTTCCAGTTACACCGGTTTGTCTACTTGCAGGCCAAAGTGGTATGTTTGTTTATATTTTGTGAATTTTATATTGTAATATGTTTTAATGCTGAAATATAATTTTCTTGTACATTTGTATTCACCAGTTCTACGGTGTACCTGTACGTTAAGAGAAGCACAGTAAACATCAGTAAAGAAGAACTCTCGTGTCTCTCGTGTATGTGTACAAGCCGGCATACACACTATAAATACGCAGGCAGTCACAAGAGGGAACGAGGAACAGGTGGCAACACAGCTGGGACTGATTGGGGAAGACGAGACAAGGAAGTGAAACAGAATACACTCACATGAGACATGGACCTTCACAATAAAACCGGAAATGTATGGAGACATGGTACAGACAGTAAACAGAGGGAACACAAAAACCAAACTAAAAAAAAACAACTCTGTTACCGACACTGGACCGTGACAGTTATCACCTTCACTGCCCTATTTCTTAGCAGTTAAAGTACCTTAACTTTACCTCCAAATAATAATATTAATAATAATCCAAATAATTCTGTTTAAGTAAAACAAGAGAAGGCAAAACTCGGTTTGTGTATGCTTTTGAAGGGAGCACACTTTTTCATAATATAACTTTTTTTCTGTAATTTAGAATAAATCAAAGGTACAAATCAATTAAATATTTATTTGGAATTACTTATAATTGCACCCTAAATTGAACAGAAACACATGACAGATGATGTAAAGCTATGATGTGTTGCCAACTGTATTATAAAATGTTATCACATCTTATATTTGACCAGTACTATGTTTAACTTTGTTTTACCCTTAATTAGGTATCGCCAGGCTTGCACCAAATAAATTCTCATTGTGTAGTGGAAACAGATGTCTTGTATCTTCTTAAGTGTCAGCAAACTTTGGTCTGTGGAACTGAAATGTAAGAAAAGCATTTAACCATAAGTAACAGATATGATAAGTGACAAATATGACAAACTTGCATTTTAAAAATAGTAACATAAACACACACTTGCAGTTTGTGATTGTAAGGGTATTCACTGATGTACAGTTATTCAAAATTGCAACACTGTGCAAAAATCTAGAGCCACCTCTCAATCATTTCTATCTTTTTAATTCCCTATATTCCAGACTTTGTCATCATTTTTCAAAGGTGGCCTCAAGTAATGAGGTGGCCTCACATTTTCTGCAGTTATTTTCAAGCAGAACATGGCTGGTTTTTCACTTGCTTTTAACTTTAACCATTTTGACTTTGTTAGTTTCTTTTAAATGTCAGCATTCATACTGCAGTGGTGTGACAAAGAACCAAAGTAAGGACTTAGGAAGGAAGGAAGTAAGGAAGTTAATAAAAAGTAATTAGTGAAATATTTAATTTGGTGATTTATTTAGACTTGTTCTTAAATAACCCTTTGCTACTAGAGTAGTCCAAGCACTTTACACAATACACCTCATTCAACCATTGATACGAGCACTTTTTCCTATGCTTCAGTGAATTCTGTCTAACATTTACACCCTGGTGAAATGCAGCGTGGAGAATAACTTGGGCCAGCCAGGGAATGAACCACTAACCACCCAATTAGTAAATAACCTGCTATCCCCTGAGTTATAGCCATCCCCAGTAAGTAGCAATCAGGTTCATCAAGTCATTCATTTATAGCTAAGTCTAGCTTGCGTGTTCCAGTCATTTGATGTTATCTTACCTCCCGTGATTCTTTCAGGAACTTCTCTGATTCTGAAAAGGTGGAAAAAAACAAGGAGCATTGAAAGTTAAGATCTCTTATACTACATCAGAGGAGGGACTAATGCTCTACAGTCAAATGATTTCATTGAAACTCTAACCACAAGAACTCCTCCCTCCTGTCAGTATGTAAATTTTCCAGTTTTTCTTGTTCCACTCCTCCAACTGAACGAATGAACTCCACACAAATAAAGACTCCCACAAAGTTACACTCTATTAGTGTAACTCTGCTCATTGTCGTTATGTTTTAATGATTTTTTTTAATTTGATCATGTTCAGCACTGATTTACAACCAACCTAAGTAGACGTGTACTATGAATGTCAATGCTATTTTCTGTGTTTCAATAGCTCCCTGTAAAGCAGCTGTACAAGACCCATTTGATCAAGAAAATAAAAAAATGCGACTTGGATTTGGAACACTTCAAGCAGCAGATCCAAAAGACCAAGATTGAGATTTTACTGCTGGAACATCAGTTCAAGGTTCAAGGTTCAAGGTTCTTTATTTGTCACATGCATAGTTATACAAGTATAACACACAGTGAAATGTAGCCTGACACGCTCCTCGACATGTGCAAAAATTGGGGGGGGGGGGGGGGGGGGGGGGGTGTAGAGGAGGAACATTATATATATATATATATATATATATATATATATATATATATATATATATATATAGTATATATATATATATATATATATATATAGTATATACACTGGGTATAGTATATACACTGGTTAAGGGTGGGTGAAGTGGTCAGAGATGGACGAATTATTTCAGTGTTTGAACAACATAATAATATACTTATTAATACTTTGTGTACAGGAAACACAGGCGACCAATAAAGCCAGTTGAACAAAAAATCTGTTTTTTCGTCTTTCAACATGTTGAGGTGATGGGTCAAAGGAAATGATTGTGACATATGGTGTCTCTAACTGCGCTTCCATCTTGTATTGATCAACTGACCGGGGAACACCACAGACGAGTACAGGAGACGTTTCAGTGCAACTGTAACATTCCTGACTGCCCGACAGACGGTAGCCTTGGAAACGTGCTCAGCGTCACCAATATTGTACAGAAAGCTCCCGTTTGCAAAAAAACGGAGTGCAGTACAAAGAATATGTAATGGACTGAGAGCATGTCCGCGATGTGTCACATGCGCAATATATGGCCTGAGGATGTTATCCAAATAAATTATAGATTGTGCTGAGAAACGGTAACGTTCGCACAGAAAATCATCAGGAAATGATAAAATGTCCAAACGCGCTCTAATCACTCTCTCCCGGTGGAGAGCTCTGCGGAGAATTTGGGCTTCAAGATCTACTGGCTCTTCAAGGAAGGGGCACGCCATGTTCGACACTTCCTACTGTCAGGTTTCCGACAAAGAGGCGGAGACAGTCAGGGTTAGTTGTAGTAAACCTGCTAGGGGGCAGGTTAGCTTCAGGGAGTGTGTCGTCATAGTGACTCACTCAGAATTAATCTAAACTCGCTTTGTGAAACCGAAAACCCAGAGTTTTCGTTAACTCAGGGTATACTTACTCAGAGTTTGCACTAAACCGGCTTCCTGAAATAGGGCCCAGGACTCTGTGCTGGAACAACAAAGAACTATGAAACGTATACACGGAAGCAACATGGACATGACCAGCACAGAGTCCTGTAACCTGCCGTAACATGGGGGGAGTTGAACAGACGACGTGGCGAGGAAACAAAGGAAGACTGAGGACTTAAATACACACATGAGGTGATCAGGGGAAGTGGAGACACATGAGAACACAGCTGACTAGAAGGAAACATAATGACAATACAGGGGAGAGTAACACTAACTACAATGAAAAAAGAACACCATACTCTTTCAAAATAAAACAGGAAACACAGAGACATGGAGATAGAACATGAACTTAACCTAACCAGAGACATGAAACATGACAGGTAGACACACGGACCAAGGAGAGATGACAAAAGGGACTAAGAAACCAAGGACTAAACTGCAAACTAGAAAACAACTAGATGCGTTAAACTACACATGTGGATACAAAAATGTGCATTAGAACTTAAACCCTGGGCCTCATGGCCCAGTACCGTGACATTCTTGGACTAATTCTGAAGTCTGTGTATGACGAGTTGTCCACAGAAAGTAAGAACATTAATGTGATGGTAAATCAACAGGACGCTTCAGTCAGAGCTGAGTGGTCATCAAACAACCACCAGTTACTTATAGAAAAAAACATTAATTATTAATTAATAAATAATTAATTGCTAATTTTAGAACATAATGTGTTTATGTTGAAATAAAACAAATTCACATGGATATAACCAAAGCGTCATTGTGGTGTAGTGGTGAGCACCGTCACCTCACTTTCCTGGTGTCTCTATGTGGCTTTCGTGTTTTTTCTTTGTGGCTATATGGGACTTGTTCTGCAATTTTGATTAACTGGTATTTCTAAATTGGTCCTAGTTGTAGATGCTAATTAGATACTGAATGGAGACCTAGATGAATATGTGAAAAAAAGTTGGATTTGGCTTGTAGTGTAAAGGACTTTGAGTGGTTACTGAGACAAGCTTTGTAAATTTCAGTCCATTCTAAACAACTTAAAGAAAGTGGAAAATTTAATAATCAAGACAGAGACAAAAAATAATAATAAAAAAAAAAGGCATCCAAAGTCCAGTATGGATAATAAGCATAAGGTAGGGCTGTGAGAGCTTTATTAATGTCTCCCTTGTCCGTGGCATGAAGATCATTTGTTACTTTTAATGACTACCTTTAATTAACTACTAATCTTTAAGAGTCTGACTCGATTCTCACATTAGAATATCGATATTTTAGTAATTTAGAGTAAATTTGTAGTTCATTAACAGGAACACAGTGGAAAGAAACTATAACATTCGGATTGTCTACATTCAAAGGAACTACTTCCTCTTCTGCCTTTCATAGTCATGTGCGAAATACGGCTGTATAAATGTCTCGCAGCCCCTTGGCGTGCGCACTCACAACAATGGCTGAGTGTAATTTTAGTCATGTGCAGACTTATTTTACCTCCACAAACAGCTGAGACGTGGTTTGCAATACATGTGGCAAAAAAGTGCTCCAAGAGTGAGGTGTTGTGGCCATACTAGGGAGACATTCAAAAGGGCTGTTTGGGGGGGGGGGGGGGGGGGGGGGGGTAAAATGCATTGTACAGGGTTTATTTATCGGATAAAATACGTTAACAGCGGCCTCTTATCGTTTTAATGCTTTGCTTATCGTTGCCAAAACAGATTAGTTTCAGCATGTGTTCATGTGTGTATAAATAAGCTTGTATCCATAAGCATAATACATAAACCGTTCATGGAAATTGCATTTTTCATGTTGCGAAGCTTCACCACATGAACATTTAGAGGAAATACACAAATACATAAAATACATGGTTACAAAATACCAAAGTGTAGGTTTGTGTGGCTACAAGAAAAATTAGGTTCCCTTATTTGTTGACCATAACAGGTATAACAGTTTATCACACAGCCAACAGTAAGAGGTACAGACACATTCGACATACAGGAAACATGACACAGAGCGTAAAACAAAATATCACACATGCTAATCGTAGTTTCTAATTTTGTTTTGCGGTAATGTCATTCTTTAATCTCACTTAAAGATGGAGGTTAGAAGGGGTCGGTTCTCACCTCCAGGATGAGGTGAGATGTGTTGACAACCCAAACAGGGATCTGGGGTTCTCCCGTGGGACGGCCCGCGCACCTTCCTTCTATCCTTGTAGGAGGAATCAATTCCCCTACCCTAACCCTGACTCCCAAATTTGATTTCCCCTAACCCCTCCCCCATCCTAATTCTAATCTTAACCTGGGGGCCATAATACAAAACCCTCATCCTAATATTTACAGTTAATTACAATTGGACATGGACATTATTTACATTATAAAAATTGATTAAAACATTTTTATTTGATAAAAATGATGTTTAGATTAAAAAAACGTGGAATCACGTAAAACATTAAAAACAGTGTTATTTCATGACATCATTTCACAAGAAACAAATACAGTTAAAAAGATTAAATATTAAAAACAGTGTATTGTAAAATGTTTAGAGGTCATATTTAAAGGTAATGGTAAAAAGGATTCACATGCAGAAGGTTAATACATGTTTTACAAAAGGAGAATTGGACATGGATTGACAAAACATAAAAAACACACACAGTCAGTATAAAGGGAGGTGGAGTCAGCCAGGAGCTCATTCGGATTTGGAGCGTTGAAGAGTGAACATCTCTTACCAGCCACAGAACTGTGCATTACAGCCACATTTTTGTCAGCAGTTTTTTTGTGTGCCAAGCGCCTGAAGAAGAACCTTGAAGGGTCGAATCGTTGCGTGTACGGCACACCATTTTCTTGACCTTAATAATTAATTAAATAAAACTTTTGTTTAAATTTTTCTTTTTTTCCCTTTTATTTTCTATATTTATTTCTCGCCTCATAAAAGCTCATATAAGAGTTATAATTACTTAGATAAAGGCGAACCCCAATCACAAAAACTACAACAATATACAAAACATAAAACACAACACAAACGCAAAGATTAACCAAAGACTGAGGACCCAATGTCAGCAGGCTTTCCCGTAATCGTGACAACCAGCAGGGTGGGTTTCCTTCTGGAGGGATGGCCCGTGCATTTCCTGCCTCACGGAGATGGCAGGCTCAGTCCCCTTCCCCTAACCCATTTCGTTTTCCCCTAACCCTACACCCCCCCCCCCCCTCCATTGCGTTCTTTTTCACAAACCTAACCAAATTAAAAAGTATAAAATGAACTCAGACACTTTTGAGGTAACAATGAGGACACACAATTGAATACATAGAACACTCAAAACGCCACATCCAAAAAAGTAAATGTAGGATTTCACTCAATGGGGATTGATGGAGTTTGCTGTCTCGGCGTCTCCCGGCGGCTACACAGTCATCCTCCAGGGACAGAAGGGCAAGTGAGATGAGATAGGGTAATGTGGAGTTACGCATGTGCGTCTCCAATGAACCTCTATCCAACCACCAGGTCATCAGACAAGGTGGGGAGGGTTTTTGCATTCTATCTCACAACCCTAATGTCATGGTCCGCGGCCCGGCGTCTGAGGTGCTGATGGGATGCCCACTCCCGTGGGCGTGGCCGCTGACTCCACACCTGCATCCCATCCCAGGCGATCACCAGGTGGACCATTTAATCCTGCCCAGCCTGCTGCTCCACGCCAGTCCGTAATCGTCCTTCAGCGGTAACGCACACCTACGGGAAAGTCCTTAGGCAATCCTATCCGTGTGAACTAGTACTAACTCTGCCTTGTATACCCAGATCACTGCTCGGCGTGTTTTGAGTCACCAGCCTGTCCACCTGCCTGTCCAGAATTTGGATCACGATCAACCCCAGCCGCCTCGCCCTTTCTGGAGCTTCTCCCCACGGACCCTCACCCCTCCCTCCGGTTCCCTTGGCCCCGCTATCGTCGTAAGACGCGTACACTACCTCCCCTCGTATACTGCCGGTTTACCCGCACCCCAATAATCCTTTTTTCTTTTTCTGTTTCAGCCTCCCACGGTCTCGCTCTCGGCGTTTCCTGCGCGATTCTTCTCCCGGTCCCTCGGTTTCTCTGGTTCCGTGCGTTTTCTCCCTTCTACTCTCCCGGGACACTCTCAGTTATAATAAAGTTTATTTTTTCTCTCGTACCGCTGTGTGTGTGTTCTGCTCCTGGGTCCAGCTTGTGTGTTGAACTTCGGTTCTTGACACCTAATCCCTTTTCTCTATATGTATTATTATTTTAGGATCTATCTGTTACAAAATCAGTTTCATCCTGGTTCTTTTTTATTCCTCGAGGCATCCAGAGATGGCACCGGACTCAGTAGTCATTTTCACAAAACCTTTATTCATCTTAATTTAAGCATGCATCTTCCAGAAGGGGAGACGTGTAAGGCTGGTGTCCCTCTGCAGATCTTCCACTCCTTTGTTTGTTACAGTCAGCTTTATAGAAGTGACCCCATCATAAAACCCCCATGGTGTGCTGCAAACTCTGTGTTTGTGTGTGTATGCACGAGCAGGTGAGTGCCTGTGCGTGCCTATGTGAGTGCACGTGAGTGACTGTGCATGTAGGTGTGTGAGTGTAACAGTCAAAGCACTGTGTGTGTGTGTCTCTGTGTGCGTGACTTCCTGCCGGTCATAAGTAATCTCCTCACCCAAGCCACACCAAATTCCTTTAGACAACATACAAAACACAGTTAACATATTACAAACACTGAGACCCCCACTCTGCATCCACTGGGCCATTGGCCTCTTGTTGTCTTACATTTACAGATAAGCATGTGGAGAGTCTCCTACAAACCTACAGTTTATAACAATTATGAGATTTTATTAAAGGTAAAAGCATCAGCAACCCCCAACTGTAGCTTCCTGTCTCTTTTTATGACAGCAGACCCCCAGTGTCAATAAATTCATTTCCCTCTAAACAATTACACACTCTCAGGCCTACAGCTAAGCCAAACTGAAACACAGACAAATCCTTCCTTATTCCTGTGATCTAAACAAATTTAACACATCATATTATAATAACTATTTTCTTGTACTCACATATCGTACAATATGAAGCGCCTTGGGGCAACTGATTGGTGGTCTATAAATAAAACTGAATTGATTTGATTTATTTTGTTGTTTTATTATTAAATTATTTTTTTCACAGCAAAATCATAACAAAGAAACTTATAAAATACATACCTTATTTAATTCCCATTATTATTACATAGAATAACAAACCCAACAGGGGACAAAATAAACTACACAAAAAAAATTACAACCCCCCCCCCTCTCAAAAAAAACAAAAACACGGCTCATCGGAAGAAAATGAGCACCTCAGAGTAGAACACAGTAGGAAGAACCTTTCACAAAACTTTTTCCGGGGTCAAACAGGGCAACCCGTTTGGGGGTTGGACTCCGCCTCTCCTGTCTCTGTCTGGACAAAGGCTCAGTCATCCATTCCTACCTCTAACCCCACTTTTTCACTTCTCTAGTTTTTTTCCCTGCATATACCTTGACCCTGGTCTGGTTCCTTCATCCACTCTCTTTCTCATTTCCTCCAGTTTCTGGACCTTCTCTGTGTTTTGTTCCTCCTTCATCTTCTCAATCAGGAAGTCCAAGCGGACAAAAGTGGATGCTGAATCAGCTTTCAGAGCGATCTCCTCCAGTGTGACAAGTCGTTGGTAGCTCTCACCAAGTAACTGTGACTTCTCTGCTGCCAGTTGGCTTATTTCCCCTTGAAGGTGTTCCAGAAGGCTCATCTGCTTTTGACTTTCAGACTTATTTTTTTCATACTTCTTTTTCATGTCTTCTGATGTCTGCCAGACTTTCCTTGTTTTCAGCACATATCTCCAATTTCCCTTCACATGATCTGATGCACGACACTTCCCGGTGCAAGAAGTGCAGTAGCCTCCGCTCATGACATCACACTGTCCAGGATACCAGGCCATTGTGCAATCCAAGTGACAGTTCTCCTGACAGTTTGTACAGCAGAGGGTACCATTATAAAACACCCCACCCCACCACCCAGTTTTTACATATTCTTTGTCTTTGTAAAACTCCAGAACTTCGACAGAGAATTTTTCATTGTTTTGCATCTCTTCTTTATGTTTCTCTAACTCTTCTTGTATCTGTCTGGCTTCGGTTTGCTTGAGTTCAACTTCATTTATTCTCTCTTTCAAGTTTTCTATACAGGCGTTCAGTTTTATGCGTTCACGTAACACTTTAGTTGTTACCAACAACTTTTCAGGTGCAGTTTTTCCTAGAAAAGCTGTGAGCTCATCCATTCCTCTCTCTGTTATTCTCCATGCTGTCTCCAAACAAGATTCATTTTTTTCTGTTCTCTCTTTGCTCTGTTGGTTATTAAACAGGAAGTGAACAGGCTCATTATTTCCATTTCTTGGACATTCAATTTTTGCAATTTCGAGAGCTTTGAGAGCATTTTCAGGTGTTACTCCATCTGAGTGTGTGATGAGAGCAACAATGCTTTTCTCCAGATCTTTTCCAAACAAAGACGCCACTGAATCAAGGATGTACATCTGTCGGTCACTCAGTCGAATCTCACTTGCCTTCATCACCAGACCCACTGCATGAATTTTGTTAACTCCATCCTCTGATTGAAACAAGTCTAATAGTCTTTCACTGATGCTTTCATCCCTTTTAGTACTTGTGGTGTCTCCAAATCCAGGAGTATCAATGATGGTCAGAGAGTAGGGCAGAGATTTATCTTCAAAACCAAAGATCTCATACACGATCACATCTGATGTCTGACTTCTCTTCTCCTCCTCTATAATCTGAAACCAGACTCCATCCTCAAACTGAACCCCCATGGTGAAGTTGACTAGAGCGTTGATCAAAGTAGATTTTCCTGCTCCCGTTTCACCCACAAGTAAGATGGTTTTATTTGGCTTGTTTTGGTTTTTTTCCCCAACAGTCATTCTTGTCAGACTCCCGAACTTCTCTTTCTTTGGTCTCAGTTGGTAGACAGCAGGAGGTCCTTTAGATTTCAGATCACTGTTGGAGATGATATCTGAGTACTTGGAAGGAGTTCCATAAAACCTAAAAAGAAAAAGTTAATATTTGCACTGTAATTATTTGGAATTATGTTCCCACAATTGCTTGTTTTTGAGCAATCGATTTTGTTTTAGAAGTTACAAGAATTGTGTTTAATTCTGTGGTGACAGTTTAAAAAAAAAAAAAAAAGAATACAGCAATAGTTTTCTTACTTTTTAAAAAAAATTGTGAAAACTTGTGTTACCCACCATGTGAACCAGCCTAAAAGAGAAGGTTTCTCTCCATTGGCAGTACCATCATCTGCATTGGTGACAGGGACCCACGAAATGAAGCGACCCCTGAGCCACATCAAACCCAACAAAGTCACTGGACCGGATAGAGTTTGTGGACGAGTTCTTAGACGCTGCATAGGGCTTCGGTAGGCAGTGTTCAGCAGCCTGGTAATCATTCTTCTGGAATGGCCAGTTGATCCCAGCTGTCTCCAGTCTGCAAAAAATAAGAAAGTTATTGTCACGGCTCGTGGGGCAAGCAGTGTGGAATTTAATGAAGCTTTCAGATGCAAGGGAGTTTTATTGGGGAGGTGAAATAAACAGACACGCAGTGGGCATGAAACAGAACCTGAGGATCCCTAAACTGGAGACAACTAAATACAACAGACTTGAAAGGGAGCTGCAGGGAGACTCGGGGAACCCACACAGGAGGACGCAGGGAAATGCACAGACAAACCAGCGATGAGCAAATGATACACACTGTAACAGTTGGTGAAATGTTAGTATTTGACCACTAGGCGGAGCTCTTGTAATGATAATGTAACTAACTCATTTTATTTTGTATGTTTTATTTTTGTGTTGAGCATGTTAACATTTTCCTTTTTTGCCTACCGGATTGGTGTACAGTTAATTTGATACATGGAAAATAGCCGGTTAATTTTGTAAATATAAGGTAAGGGCAGAGGTCACTTCCTGTTTTGGGAAGTAAAGTCAGAGAAGCTGCGCATGGTGACGGTCTAGCCGTGTAAAAGTCAAGCTAAGAAAGAAGAAATAAGCCCTAAGTTCCAGTTACACCGGTTTGTCTACTTGCAGGCCAAAGTGGTATGTTTGTTTATATTTTGTGAATTTTATATTGTAATATGTTTTAATGCTGAAATATAATTTTCTTGTACATTTGTATTCACCAGTTCTACGGTGTACCTGTACGTTAAGAGAAGCACAGTAAACATCAGTAAAGAAGAACTCTCGTGTCTCTCGTGTATGTGTACAAGCCGGCATACACACTATAAATACGCAGGCAGTCACAAGAGGGAACGAGGAACAGGTGGCAACACAGCTGGGACTGATTGGGGAAGACGAGACAAGGAAGTGAAACAGAATACACTCACATGAGACATGGACCTTCACAATAAAACCGGAAATGTATGGAGACATGGTACAGACAGTAAACAGAGGGAACACAAAAACCAAACTAAAAAAAACAACTCTGTTACTGACACTGGACCATGACAGTTATCACCTTCACTGCCCTATTTCTTAGCAGTTAAAGTACCTTAACTTTACCTCCAAATAATAATATTAATAATAATCCAAATAATTCTGTTTAAGTAAAACAAGAGAAGGCAAAACTCGGTTTGTGTATGCTTTTGAAGGGAGCACACTTTTTCATAATATAACTTTTTTTCTGTAATTTAGAATAAATCAAAGGTACAAATCAATTAAATATTTATTTGGAATTACTTATAATTGCACCCTAAATTGAACAGAAACACATGACAGATGATGTAAAGCTATGATGTGTTGCCAACTGTATTATAAAATGTTATCACATCTTATATTTGACCAGTACTATGTTTAACTTTGTTTTACCCTTAATTAGGTATCGCCAGGCTTGCACCAAATAAATTCTCATTGTGTAGTGGAAACAGATGTCTTGTATCTTCTTAAGTGTCAGCAAACTTTGGTCTGTGGAACTGAAATGTAAGAAAAGCATTTAACCATAAGTAACAGATATGATAAGTGACAAATATGATAAACTTGCATTTTAAAAATAGTAACATAAACACACACTTGCAGTTTGTGATTGTAAAGGTATTCACTGATGTACAGTTATTCAAAATTGCAACACTGTGCAAAAATCTAGAGCCACCTCTCAATCATTTCTATCTTTTTAATTCCGTATATTCCAGACTTTGTCATCATTTTTCAAAGGTGGCCTCAAGTAATGAGGTGGCCTCACATTTTCTGCAGTTATTTTCAAGCAGAACATGGCTGGTTTTTCACTTGCTTTTAACTTTAACCATTTTGACTTTGTTAGTTTCTTTCAAATGTCAGCATTCATACTGCAGTGGTGTGACAAAGAACCAAAGTAAGGACTTAGGAAGGAAGGAAGTAAGGAAGTTAATAAAAAGTAATTAGTGAAATATTTAATTTGGTGATTTATTTAGACTTGTTCTTAAATAACCCTTTGCTACTAGAGTAGTCCAAGCACTTTACACAATACACCTCATTCAACCATTGATACGAGCACTTTTTCCTATGCTTCAGTGAATTCTATCTAACATTTACACCCTGGTGAAATGCAGCGTGGAGAATAACTTGGGCCAGCCAGGGAATGAACCACTAACCACCCAATTAGTAAATAACCTGCTATCCCCTGAGTTATAGCCATTCCCAGTAAGTAGCAATCAGGTTCATCAAGTCATTCATTTATAGCTAAGTCTAGCTTGCGTGTTCCCGTCATTTGATGTTATCTTACCTCCCGTGATTCTTTCAGGAACTTCTCTGATTCTGAAAAGGTGGAAAAAAACAAGGAGCATTGAAAGTTAAGATCTCTTATACTACATCAGAGGAGGGACTAATGCTCTACAGTCAAATGATTTCATTGAAACTCTAACCACAAGAACTCCTCCCTCCTGTCAGTATGTAAATTTTCCAGTTTTTCTTGTTCCACTCCTCCAACTGAACAAATGAACTCCACACAAATAAAGACTCCCACAAAGTTACACTCTATTAGTGTAACTCTGCTCATTGTCGTTATGTTTTAATGATTTTTTTTAATTTGATCATGTTCAGCACTGATTTACAACCAACCTAAGTAGACGTGTACTATGAATGTCAATGCTATTTTCTGTGTTTCAATAGCTCCCTGTAAAGCAGCTGTACAAGACCCATTTGATCAAGAAAATAAAAAAATGCGACTTGGATTTGGAACACTTCAAGCAGCAGATCCAAAAGACCAAGATTGAGATTTTACTGCTGGAACATCAGTTCAAGGTTCAAGGTTCAAGGTTCTTTATTTGTCACATGCATAGTTATACAAGTATAACACACAGTGAAATGTAGCCTGACACGCTCCTCGACATGTGCAAAAATTGGGGGGGGGGGGGGGGGGGGGGGGTGTAGAGGAGGAACATTATATATATATATATATATATATATATATATATATATATATAGTATATATATATAGTATATACACTGGGTATAGTATATACACTGGTTAAGGGTGGGTGAAGTGGTCAGAGATGGACGAATTATTTCAGTGTTTGAACAACATAATAATATACTTATTAATACTTTGTGTACAGGAAACACAGGCGACCAATAAAGCCAGTTGAACAAAAAATCTGTTTTTTCGTCTTTCAACATGTTGAGGTGATGGGTCAAAGGAAATGATTGTGACATATGGTGTCTCTAACTGCGCTTCCATCTTGTATTGATCAACTGACCGGGGAACACCACAAACGAGTACAGGAGACGTTTCAGTGCAACTGTAACATTCCTGACTGCCCGACAGACGGTAGCCTTGGAAACGTGCTCAGCGTCACCAATATTGTACAGAAAGCTCCCGTTTGCAAAAAAACGGAGTGCAGTACAAAGAATATGTAATGGACTGAGAGCATGTCCGCGATGTGTCACATGCGCAATATATGGCCTGAGGATGTTATCCAAATAAATTATAGATTGTGCTGAGAAACGGTAACGTTCGCACAGAAAATCATCAGGAAATGATAAAATGTCCAAACGCGCTCTAATCACTCTCTCCCGGTGGAGAGCTCTGCGGAGAATTTGGGCTTCAAGATCTACTGGCTCTTCAAGGAAGGGGCACGCCATGTTCGACACTTCCTACTGTCAGGTTTCCGACAAAGAGGCGGAGACAGTCAGGGTTAGTTGTAGTAAACCTGCTAGGGGGCAGGTTAGCTTCACGGAGTGTGTCGTCATAGTGACTCACTCAGAATTAATCTAAACTCGCTTTGTGAAACCGAAAACCCAGAGTTTTCGTTAACTCAGGGTATACTTACTCAGAGTTTGCACTAAACCGGCTTCCTGAAATAGGGCCCAGGACTCTGTGCTGGAACAACAAAGAACTATGAAACGTATACACGGAAGCAACATGGACATGACCAGCACAGAGTCCTGAAACCTGCCGTAACATGGGGGGAGTTGAACAGACGACGTGGCGAGGAAACAAAGGAAGACTGAGGACTTAAATACACACATGAGGTGATCAGGGGAAGTGGAGACACATGAGAACACAGCTGACTAGAAGGAAACATAATGACAATACAGGGGAGAGTAACACTAACTACAATGAAAAAAGAACACCATACTCTTTCAAAATAAAACAGGAAACACAGAGACATGGAGATAGAACATGAACTTAACCTAACCAGAGACATGAAACATGACAGGTAGACACACGGACCAAGGAGAGATGACAAAAGGGACTAAGAAACCAAGGACTAAACTGCAAACTAGAAAACAACTAGATGCGTTAAACTACACATGTGGATACAAAAATGTGCATTAGAACTTAAACCCTGGGCCTCATGGTCCAGTACCGTGACATTCTTGGACTAATTCTGAAGTCTGTGTATGACGAGTTGTCCACAGAAAGTAAGAACATTAATGTGATGGTAAATCAACAGGACGCTTCAGTCAGAGCTGAGTGGTCATCAAACAACCACCAGTTACTTATAGAAAAAAACATTAATTATTAATTAATAAATAATTAATTGCTAATTTTAGAACATAATGTGTTTATGTTGAAATAAAACAAATTCACATGGATATAACCAAAGCGTCATTGTGGTGTAGTGGTGAGCACTGTCACCTCACTTTCCTGGTGTCTCTATGTGGCTTTCGTGTTTTTTCTTTGTGGCTATATGGGACTTGTTCTGCAATTTTGATTAACTGGTATTTCTAAATTGGTCCTAGTTGTAGATGCTAATTAGATACTGAATGGAGACCTAGATGAATATGTGAAAAAAAGTTGGATTTGGCTTGTAGTGTAAAGGACTTTGAGTGGTTACTGAGACAAGCTTTGTAAATTTCAGTCCATTCTAAACAACTTAAAGAAAGTGGAAAATTTAATAATCAAGACAGAGACAAAAAATAATTCTTTTTAAAAAAGGCATCCAAAGTCCAGTATGGATAATAAGCATAAGGTAGGGCTGTGAGAGCTTTATTAATGTCTCCCATGTCCGTGGCATGAAGATCATTTGTTACTTTTAATGACTACCTTTAATAGAAAAGATGGCGCCGGTGAGGTCGGCTGCCGTCACGACTGCTCCGACCACTTTTCTTTGTCTTTGCTTTTTAAGTTAGTTTTCAGCGTTTCTAAATCGGCAAAATCATCACCATTGGGTACATTAGGTATGACAGTGACACTCTTGTTTCTATTGGTATACAATGTACTCACAATTCGAAGTTTTTAACTCCGGATCCGAGCTGGCCGAGTGAGATCTTGAGGGAGAACAAAGGGAAGCGGCGGCCTAGAGGGAAGCGAGCCGGCGTCAGGAACAGGCTGAGAGCTCGTGCACACCGCACACCTCTGCCTAGCATCCTGCTCGCCAACGTCCAGTCACTGGAGAACAAGCTTGACGACCTCAGGGCCAGGATAAAGTTCCAGAGAGACATTCGGGACTGCAATCTCCTCTGCTTCACCGAGACATGGCTGAACCCAGCGGTGCCGGACCACGCCATCCAGCCGGCCGAGTTCTTCTCGGTTCACCGCATGGACAGGACACGGGACTCGGGGAAGTCAAGGGGAGGCGGCGTGTGTTTAATGGTGAACAACAACTGGTGCAACAGTGCGAACGTTGTTCCTCTCACACGCTCCTGCACACCAAATCTGGAACTACTGTCCATCATGTGTCGTCCTTTTTATCTACCTCGGGAATTTACATCGGTCATTATAAGTGCCGTTTATATTCCACCACAAGCAGACACGGTCACCGCCTTATGCGAGCTGCATGAGGCACTCACACAGCACCAGACACAACATCGGGACGCTGCGCTTATTGTGACGGGGGACTTTAATAGCGCCAACCTCAAACGCGCAGCGCCGAACTTTTATCAACACATCACCTGCCCCACCAGGGGTGAAAGGACACTGGACCACTGCTACACTACGGTCAAGGACGGCTACAAGGCACAATCCCGCCCTCCGTTTGGCAAATCTGATCACGCCGCCATCTTCCTCATGCCAAAATACAAACAAAGGCTGAAACAGGAAGTTCCGGTTCAGAGGAAGGTCGCGCGCTGGACGGATCAATCAGTGGCCGCGTTACAGGACGCACTCGATGACGCAGACTGGGACATGTTCAGAAACAGCTCCGATGATGATGTCAACGTGTTTACGGAAGCGGTTGTGGGATTCATCGGGAAACTAGTGGATGATACCGTGGAGACAAAGACTATCACAACGTTTCCCAACCAGAAGCCGTGGGTGGATAAAACCATCCGTGACGCTCTGAGATCCCGCACCGCTGCCTACAACACGGGACTCATGACGGGGGACATGGACCCGTACAAAGCCGCGTCATATAACGTGCGGAGGGCGGTAAAAGAGGCGAAGCAGCGCTACGGGAGGAAACTAGAGTCACAACTCCAACAGAGTGACTCTAGGAGCCTGTGGCGGGGACTAAGGACAATAACGGACTATAAAGCACCAACAACCGGTATGACGAACGCGGCCGTGACTCTGGCAGACGAGCTGAACACTTTCTATGCTCGCTTCGAGGCTGCAGCTAAGGACTCCAACGATGCTAGTGCTAGCGGCGCTAACGGCTGCAGACAGGAAGATACTGCCAGCACCGGAAACGTGCTCGTCATCTCCGAGCATGAAGTAAGGAGAGCCTTCAAGAGAGTGAACACCAGGAAAGCAGCAGGACCAGACGGCATCCCAGGTCGTATCCTCAGAGACTGCGCATACCAGCTAGCTCCTGTGTTCACTGAGATATTCAACATCTCTTTATCTCAGTCGGTGATCCCCACATGTTTCAAAGAGTCCATCATTGTTCCTGTCCCGAAGAAACCCCACCCTGCTTCTCTCAATGACTATCGCCCTGTAGCCCTCACCTCAGTAGTGATGAAGTGCTTTGAACGCCTGGTCAGAGACTTCATCATGTCTTCACTACCAGACACACTGGACCCACTACAGTTTGCTTACCGTCCAAATCGTTCCACAGACGATGCCATCTCTCATCTCCTCCACACATCACTCACTCACTTGGACACTAGAAGGGGGAATTATGTTAAAATGCTCTTCATAGACTACAGCTCTGCATTTAACACCATAATTCCCTCCACACTCACCACCAAGCTGGAGCATCTGGGACTCAGCTCATCTATGTGTCAGTGGATCTCCAACTTCCTAACTGGCAGACCACAGGCAGTAAGGATGGGCGGACATGTCTCAGCCTCCACCACTCTCAGCACTGGAGCCCCCCAGGGGTGTGTTCTGAGCCCCCTGCTGTACTCTCTGTACACATATGACTGCGTGGCCACTACCAGCTCCACCACCATCATCAAGTTTGCTGACGACACCGTCGTGGTGGGCCTGATCTCTGATAACAACGAGACGGCCTACCTGAAGGAGATTAGGAATCTGGAGAACTGGTGCCAGAGGAACAACCTCCTTCTAAACGTCAGTAAGACAAAGGAGCTGATAGTGGACTTCAGCACTAAGCAGGAGAGGAACTACCAGACCCCCGTCATCAACGAGTGCCCAGTGGAGAGAGTGGACAGCTTCAAATACCTCGGAGTTCACATCACGCAGGACCTGTCATGGTCCTGTCACATCAACTCCGTGGTGAAAAAGGCCCGTCAGCGTCTCTACCACCTCAGACGCTTGAGAGACTTCCAACTGCCCTCCAAGGTGCTCAGGAACTTTTACTCGTGCACCATAGAGAGCATCCTGACGGGAAACATCTTAACCTGGTTCGGGAACCATGCAGGACACCATGCAGGACAGACGAGCTCTACAGAGGGTTGTGCGGTCAGCTGAGTGCACCATCCGCTCCGAGCTCCCTGACCTGCACTCAATCTACAGCAGGCGGTGCTGGACCAAGGCCAGGAAGATCGTGAAGGACCTCAGCCATCCCAACAACAGACTGTTCTCTCTGTTGAGGTCAGGAAAGCGATTCCGCTCCCTGAAGACCAACACAGAGAGACTGAGGAGGAGCTTCTTCCCGCAGGCGATACGGTCTCTCAATCACAATCACACCACCACACAGTACTGACCCACACATATAGTTCTTACACACACACTGGACATTCTGGACATTGTTTTCACTTCATCACTTAAATCACTGCTGCTGTTATTGTGTATATATTTATTTATACTTCTTGTGTATTTTGTTCATACATTCTTATATAGTTCTATATTGTGTATTTTGTTGTACAGTTATTTTATTTTCAATTTAATTTATATATTTTATCTTATTCTTTCCCAGTGTGTTGTACAGTTATTTCATTTTTAACCTTAATTTATATTTTATTCCTTCCTAGTTAAATTTACCCTTTTTAATTTTTCATATTTATTTCCTATCTTATTCATAGCCTTTTCCTTTTTTGTTTTCTTTAGGTCACGAGCAGTTGTCCAAGCATTTCACTACATATCGTACTGTGTATGACTGTGTACGTGACAAATAAAAAATTTGAATTTGAATTTACAAATTGAATTTGAATTTAATTAACTACTAATCTTTAAGAGTCTGACTTGATTCTCACATTAGAATCGATTCTCACATTAAAATATCGATATTTTAGTAATTTAGAGTAAATTTGTAGTTTATCATTAACAGGAACACAGTGGAAAGAAACTATAACATTCGGATTGTCTACATTCAAAGGAACTACTTCCTCTTCTGCCTTTCATAGTCATGTGCGAAATACGGCTGTATAAATGTCTCGCAGCCCCTTGGCGTGCGCACTCACAACAATGGCTGAGTGTAATTTTAGTCATGTGCAGACTTATTTTACCTCCACAAACAGCTGAGACGTGGTTTGCAATACATGTGGCAAAACAGTGCTCCAAGAGTGAGGTGTTGTGGCCATACTAGGGAGACATTCAAAAGGGCTGTTTGGGGGGGGGGGGGGGGGGGGGGGGGTAAAATGCATTGTACAGGGTTTATTTATCGGATAAAATACGTTAACAGCGGCCTCTTATCGTTTTAATGCTTTGCTTATCGTTGCCAAAACAGATTAGTTTCAGCATGTGTTCATGTGTGTATAAATAAGCTTGTATCCATAAGCATAATACATAAACCGTTCATGGAAATTGCATTTTTCATGTTGCGAAGCTTCACCACATGAACATTTAGAGGAAATACACAAATACATAAAATACATGGTTACAAAATACCAAAGTGTAGGTTTGTGTGGCTACAAGAAAAATTTGGTTCCCTTATTTGTTGACCATAACAGGTATAACAGTTTATCACACAGCCAACAGTAAGAGGTACAGACACATTCGACATACAGGAAACATGACAGAGCGTAAAACAAAATATCACACATGCTAATCGTAGTTTCTAATTTTGTTCTGCAGTAATGTCATTCTTTAATCTCACTTAAAGATGGAGGTTAGAAGGGGTCGGTTCTCACCTCCAGGATGAGGTGAGATGTGTTGACAACCCAAACAGGGATCTGGGGTTCTCCCGTGGGACGGCCCGCGCACCTTCCTTCTATCCTTGTAGGAGGAATCAATTCCCCTACCCTAACCCTGACTCCCAAATTTGATTTCCCCTAACCCCTCCCCCATCCTAATTCTAATCTTAACCTGGGGGCCATAATACAAAACCCTCATCCTAATATTTACAGTTAATTACAATTGGACATGGACATTATTTACATTATAAAAATTGATTAAAACATTTTTATTTGATAAAAATGATGTTTAGATTAAAAAAACGTGGAATCACGTAAAACATTAAAAACAGTGTTATTTCATGACATCATTTCACAAGAAACAAATACAGTTAAAAAGATTAAATATTAAAAACAGTGTATTGTAAAATGTTTAGAGGTCATATTTAAAGGTAATGGTAAAAAGGATTCACATGCAGAAGGTTAATACACGTTTTACAAAAGGAGAATTGGAAATGGATTGACAAAACATAAAAAACACACACAGTCAGTATAAAGGGAGGTGGAGTCAGCCAGGAGCTCATTCGGATTTGGAGCGTTGAAGAGTGAACATCTCTTACCAGCCACAGAACTGTGCATTACAGCCACATTTTTGTCAGCAGTTTTTTTGTGTGCCAAGCGCCTGAAGAAGAACCTTGAAGGGTCGAATCGTTGCGTGTACGGCACACCATTTTCTTGACCTTAATAATTAATTAAATAAAACTTTTGTTTACATTTTTCTTTTTTTTCCTTTTATTTTCTATATTTATTTCTCGCCTCATAAAAGCTCATATAAGAGTTATAATTACTTAGATAAAGGCGAACCCCAATCACAAAAACTACAACAATATACAAAACATAAAACACAACACAAACGCAAAGATTAACCAAAGACTGAGGACCCAATGTCAGCAGGCTTTCCCGTAATCGTGACAACCAGCAGGGTGGGTTTCCTTCTGGAGGGATGGCCCGTGCATTTCCTGCCTCACGGAGATGGCAGGCTCAGTCCCCTTCCCCTAACCCATTTCGTTTTCCCCTAACCCTACACCCCCCCTCCATTGCGTTCTTTTTCACAAACCTAACCAAATTAAAAAGTATAAAATGAACTCAGACACTTCTGAGGTAACAATAAGGACACACAATTGAATACATAGAACACTCAAAAAAGTAAATGTAGGATTTCACTCAATGGGGATTGATGGAGTTTGCTGTCTCGGCGTCTCCCGGCGGCTACACAGTCATCCTCCAGGGACAGAAGGGCAAGTGAGATGAGATAGGGTAATGTGGAGTTACGCATGTGCGTCTCCAATGAACCTCTATCCAACCACCAGGTCATCAGACAAGGTGGGGAGGGTTTTTGCATTCTATCTCACAACCCTAATCCCTTTTCTCTATATGTATTATTTTAGGATCTATCTGTTACAAAATCAGTTTCACCCTGGTTCTTTTTTATTCCTCGAGGCATCCAGAGACGGCACCGGACTCAGTAGTCATTTTCACAAAACCTTTATTCATCTTAATTTAAGCATGCATCTTCCAGAAGGGGAGACGTGTAAGGCTGGTGTCCCTCTGCAGATCTTCCACTCCTTTGTTTGTTACAGTCAGCTTTATAGAAGTGACCCCATCATAAAACCCCCATGGTGTGCTGCAAACTCTGTGTTTGTGTGTGTATGCACGAGCAGGTGAGTGCCTGTGCGTGCCTATGTGAGTGCACGTGAGTGACTGTGCATGTAGGTGTGTGAGTGTAACAGTCAAAGCACTGTGTGTGTGTGTCTCTGTGTGCGTGACTTCCTGTCGGTCATAAAAGTAATCTCCTCACCCAAGCCACACCAAATTCCTTTAGACAACATACAAAACACAGTTAACATATTACAAACACTGAGACCCCCACTCTGCATCCACTGGGCCATTGGCCTCTTGTTGTCTTACATTTACAGATAAGCATGTGGAGAGTCTCCTGCAAACCTACAGTTTATAACAATTATGAGATTTTATTAAAGGTACAAGCATCAGCAACCCCCAACTGTAGCTTCCTGTCTCTTTTTATGACAGCAGACCCCCAGTGTCAATAAATTCATTTCCCTCTAAACAATTACACACTAACAGGCCTACAGCTAAGCCAAACTGAAACACAGACAAATCCTTCCTTATTCCTGTGATCTAAACAAATTTAACACATCATATTATAATAACTATTTTCTTGTACTCACATATCTTACAATATGAAGCGCCTTGGGGCAACTGATTGGTGGTCTATAAATAAAACTGAATTGATTTGATTTATTTTGTTGTTTTATTATTAAATTATTTTTTTCACAGCAAAATCATAACAAAGAAACTTATAAAATACATACCTTATTTAATTCCCATTATTATTACATAGAATAACAAACCCAACAGGGAACAAAAAAAACTACACAAAAAAAATTACAACCCCCCCCCCCTCTCAAAAAAAACAAAAACACGGCTCATCGGAAGAAAATGAGCACCTCAGAGTAGAACACAGTAGGAAGAACCTTTCACAAAACTTTTTCCGGGGTCAAACAGGGCAACCCGTTTGGGGGTTGGACTCCGCCTCTCCTGTCTCTGTCTGGACAAAGGCTCAGTCATCCATTTCTACCCCTAACCCCACTTTTTCACTTCTCTAGTTTTTTCCCTGCATATACCTTGACCCTGGTCTGGTTCCTTCATCCACTCTCTTTCTCATTTCCTCCAGTTTCTGGACCTTCTCTGTGTTTTGTTCCTCCTTCATCTTCTCAATCAGGAAGTCCAAGTGGACAAA
Source organism: Maylandia zebra (assembly GCF_041146795.1). Lineage (NCBI taxonomy): Eukaryota > Metazoa > Chordata > Actinopteri > Cichliformes > Cichlidae > Maylandia > Maylandia zebra. Next base: position 8,024,410 of record NC_135187.1, read on the forward strand.
AGTGGATGCTGAACCAGCTTTCAGAGCCATCTCCTCCAGTGTGACAAGTTGTTGGTAGCACTCACCAAGTAACTGTGACTTCTTTGCTGCCAGTTGGCTTATTTCCCCTTGAAGGTGTTCCAGAAGGCTCATCTGCTCTTGGACAAAAGTGGATGCTGAAACAGCTTTCAGAGCGATCTCCTCCAGTTTTTCATACTTCTTTTTCATGTCTTCTGATGTCTGCCAGACTTTCCTTGTTTTCAGCACATATCTCCAATTTCCCTTCACATGATCTGATACAGGACACTTCCCGGTGCAAGAAGTGCAGTAGCCTCCGCTCATGATATCACACTGTGAAGGATACCAGGCCATTTCACAATTCAAGTGACAGTTCTCCTGACAGTTTGTACAGGAGACAGTACCATTATAAAACACCCCACCCCACCACCCAGTTTTTACATATTCTTTCTCTTTGTAAAACTCCAGAACTTCGACAGAGAAATTTTCATTGTTTTGCATCTCTTTTTTATGTTTCTCTAACACTTCTTTTATCTGTCTGGCTTTGGTTTGCTTGAGTTCAACTTCATTTATTTTCTCTCTCAAGGTTTGTATGCAGGCTTTCAGTCTTTTGCGTTCACGTAACACTTTAGTTGTTACCAACAACTTTTCAGGTGCAGTTTTTTCTAGAAAAGCTGTGAGCTCATCCATTCCTCTCTCTGTTATTCTCCATGCTGTCTCCAAACAAGATTCATTTTTTTCTGTTCTCTCTTTGCTCTGTTGGTTATTAAACAGGAAGTGAACAGGCTCATTATTTCCATTTCTTGGACATTCAATTTTTGCAATTTCGAGAGCTTTGAGAGCATTTTCAGGTGTTACTCCATCTGAGTGTGTGATGAGAGCAACAATGCTTTTCTCCAGATCTTTTCCAAACAAAGACACCACTGAATCAAGGATGTACATCTGTCGGTCACTCAGTCGATTCTCACTTGCCTTCATCACCAGACCCACTGCATGAATTTTGTTAACTCCATCCTCTGATTGAAACAAGTCTAATAGTCTTTCACTGATGCCATCATCCATTTCAGTACCTCTGGTGTCTCCATATCCAGGAGTATCAATGATGGTCAGAGAGTAGGTCAGAGAGTAGGGCAGAGTTTTATCTTCAAAACCAAAGATCTCATACACGATCACATCTGATGTCTGACTTTCTGTCTGACTTCTCTTCTCCTCATCTATAATCTGAAACCAGACTCCATCCTCAAACTGAACCCCCATGGTGAAGTTGACTAGAGCGTTGATCAAAGTAGATTTTCCTGCTCCCGTTTCACCCACAAGTAAGATGGTTTTATTTGGCTTGTTTGGTTTTTTTTCCCCAACAGTCATTCTTGTCAGACTCCCAAACTTCTCTTTCTTTGTTCTCAGTTGGTAGACAGCAGGAGGTCCTTTAGATTTCAGATCACTGTTGGAGATGATATCTGAGTACTTGGAAGGAGTTCCATAAAACCTAAAAAGAAAAAGTTAATATTTGCACTGTAATTATTTAGAATTATGTTCCCACAATTGCTTGTTTTTGAGCAATCGATTTTGTTTTAGAAGTTACAAGAATTGTGTTTAATTCTGTGGTGACAGTTTTTAAAAAAAATAAGAATACAGCAATAGCTTTCTTACTTTTTAAAAAAAATTGTGAAAACTTGTGTTACCCACCATGATATGAACCAGCCTAAAAAAGACTCTCCATTGGCAGTACCATCATCTGCATTGGTGACAGGGACCCACGAAATGAAGCGACCCGTGAGCCACATCAAACCCAACAAAGTCACTGGACCGGATAGAGTTTGTGGACGAGTTCTTAGACGCTGCATAGGGCTTCGGTAGGCAGTGTTCAGCAGCCTGGTAATCATTCTTCTGGAATGGCCAGTTGATCCCAGCTGTCTCCAGTCTGCAAAAAATAAGAAAGTTATTGTCACGGCTCGTGGGGCAAACAGTGAGGAATTTAACGAAGGACCCAAAATGCAGGCTGCTTTCAGATGCAAGGGAGTTTTATTGGGGAGGTGAAATAAACAGACACGCAGTGGGCATGAAACAGAACCTGAGGATCCCTAAACTGGAGACAACTAAATACAACAGACTTGAAAGGGAGCTGCAGGGAGACTTGGGGAACCCACACAGGAGGACGCAGGGAAATGCAGACAAACCAGCAATGAGCAGATGATACACACTGGTCGTGTCCAAATTCATGGGCTGCATCCTCCTGAGGCCGCATTTGTAGACCGATTACGTCACAGCGACGCGCCGAAGGCTGTCCAAATTCGTAGACTCCTCCGAACGCAGCCGACAAATGCGTCCTCCTTTTCCCCGAATTTGAAGGATGGGTCGGGTGTGTCCTTCGTGGCCTACCATATCCCAGAATTCATAGCACGGCCCAGCCAAACTCCAGTTTCCAACAATGGCGGCCGCTATTAAGTTTTAAAATTACTCATGCAGCCCATGAATTTGGACACGACCACTATAAATACGCAGGCAGTCACAAGAGGGAACGAGGAACAGGTGGCAACACAGCTGGGACTGATTGGGGAAGACGAGACAAGGAAGTGAAACAGAATACACTCACATGAGACACGCACCTTCACAATAAAACCGGAAATGTATGGAGACATGGTACAGACAGTAAACAGAGGGAACACAAAAACCAAACTAAAAAAAACAACTCTGTTACCGACACTGGACCGTGACAGTTATCACCTTCACTGCCCTATTTATTAGCAGTAAAGTACCTTAACTTTACCTCCAAATAATAATATTAATAATAATCCAAATAATTCTGTTTAAGTAAAACAAGAGAAGGCAAAACTCGGTTTGTGTATGCTTTTGAAGGGAGCACACTTCTTCATAATATAACTTTTTTCTGTAATTGTTGAATAAATCAAAGGTACAAATTAATTAAACATTTATTTGGAATTACTTATAATTGCACCCTAAATTGAACAGAAACACATGGCAGATGATGTAAAGCTATGATGTGTTGCCAACTGTATTATAAAATGTTATCACATCTTATATTTGACCAGTACTATGTTTAACTTTGTTTTACCCTTAATTAGGTATCGCCAGGCTTGCACCAAATAAATTCTCATTGTGTAGTGGAAACAGATTTCTTGTATCTTCTTAAGTGTCAGCAAACTTTGGTCTGTGGAACTGAAATGTAAGAAAAGCATTTAACCATAAGTAACAGATATGATAAGTGACAAATATGACAAACTTGCATTTTAAAAATAGTAACATAAACACACACTTGCAGTTTGTGATTGTAAGGGTATTCACTGATGTACAGTTATTCAAAATTGCAATACTGTGCAAAAATCTAGAGCCACCTCTCAATCATTTCTATCTTTTTAATTCCCTATATTCCAGACTTTGTCATCATTTTTCAAAGGTGGCCTCAAGTAATGAGGTGGCCTCACAATTTCTGCAGTTATTTTCAAGCAGAACATGGCTGGTTTTTCACTTGCTTTTAACTTTAACCATTTTGACTTTGTTAGCTTCTTTTAAATGTCTGCGTTCAGACTGCAGTGGTGTGACAAAGAACCAAAGTAAGGACTTACTTTAAACATTTAATAAATGATAATAACTTTTTTATATAAAGGGTAAAATCTAATTTCAGTTTTTAAAGTAAATAAAACGTAATTAGTGAAATATTTAATTTGGTGATTTATTTAGACTTGTTCTTATCCCTTTGCTACTAGAGTAGTCCGAGCGCTTTACACAATACACCTCATTCAACCATTGATACGAGCACTTTTTCCTATGCTTCAGTGAATTCTGTCTAACATTTACACCCTGGTGAAATGCAGGCCGAGCCAGCAGCAAAAGAAGCAGCAAACTATGCTTCACATTTGATCAATTTCGTCATGAATTCCCTCTGACTTTTGCTGTTTTGCTTCCACCACGATAAAAATCACACTTCATGCAAAGCTCTCTCTCTCTCTGTGTACTTCAAGAACAGTTTCCTGTCTCAAATCTGTTTTCTGCATTATTCATTGGCTTATTGCCCACCAGTCTACCGTTGTTTACAGCGCTGTCGGCCGCTGTCTTTTTCTTTTCTTTTTCTTTTTTTCATTTAAATGACCTCGGACAAGAAAGCCTAATTTCTGCTGTTCAATACTGAAGAAATTTAAACTTTTTAAAATTATGCAAAAGTACAGAATATTGCAGAGTATTTTTAAGGTTATCTGCTATAAAAAGCCAGACCAGAAAAATCTCCTTCGTGTTTTTCTGTGTTTTATTCTCAGTTACTTTGACACAAAGGCATCTGCTGTGATGTTCACAATTCTGATGAAGTCTCACATGTATCAGTACTGATAAATGATCAGAATTATAATATTTCTGACTGTCTGAGGCTAAATTGAATCCAATCAGGACTTTGAGAACCGGAATCGAATGGATTATAGAAATCAGTGATGATACCCAGCCCTAGTGAGCAGCCTAGGCCTGAGAGAAGTGGATGTAGCTGTGGGTAACAAGAAAAGATGAAAAGAACTACTGATAACTTTTTTGTTAAGTTAAGGCCTGATCCCTCTGAAATTCATAGGTAGTGCTCTGACATGGTGCCACCAATCTTTGAATGCTAAAAAAGCACAGTGTATCCAGAAAACATTATATTCTGCAATAAATGCACTGCCCAAGTGTCCCCTCTCCCCACTGCCTTTCAGCAGCATGCAACAGCAAACAGATCGTCAGAAGCCAAGATGATGATTAAGTTTAACATTTTCTACAATATTGACAAAGCACTTTAAGAACAAGATTGTTAGTTAATAATTTAGAAATTAATATTGTCTGTATGGACTGCAATCCCCCCCCCCAAAAAAAGTACACATGTAAAACTGCGGTGTTAAGTGATGCGGTTGAAAAATTTGAGTGCGCCTAACTTTTGTGCCGGTGCGCCTAACTTTACCTAAGTCTAGCTTGCGTGTTCCCGTCATTTGATGTTATCTTACCTCCCGTGATTCTTTCAGGAACTTCTCTGATTCTGAAAAGGTGGAAAAAACAAGGAGCATTGAAAGTTAAAATCTCTTATACTACATCAGAGGAGGGACTAATGCTCTACAGTCACATGATTTCATTGAAACTAACCACAAGAACTCCTCCCTCCTGTCAGTATGTAAATTTTCCAGTTTTTCTTGTTCCACTTCTCCAACTGATTAAATGAACTCCACACAAATAAAGACTCCCACTAAGTTACACTCTATTAGTGTAACTCTGCTGGTTGTCTTCATTTTTTAATTGTTATTCATTCGTTTTTTGTTTTTTTTTGCTTGTCCGCTTCAGCTGTTTAATAATGTAGGAGTGTCACAAAGAACCAAAGTAAGGACTTACTTTAAACATTTAATAAATTATAATTTTTTTTATAAAAAGGGTAAAATCTAATTTCAGTTTTTAAAGTTAATAAAACGTAATTAGTGAAATATTTAATTTGGTGATTTATTTAGACTTGTTCTTAAATAACCCTTTGCTACTAGAGTAGTCCAAGCGCTTTACACAATACACCTCATTCAACCATTGATACGAGCACTTTTTCCTATGCTTCAGTGAATTCTGTCTAACATTTACACACTGGTGAAATGCAGGGTGGAGAATAACTTGGGCCAGCCAGGGAATGAACCACTAACCACCTAATTAGTAAATAACCTGCTATCCCCTGAGTTATAGCCATCCCCAGTAAGTAGCAATCAACTTCATCAAGTCATTCATTTATAGCTAAGTCTAGCTTGCGTGTTCCAGTCATTTGATGTTATCTTACCTCCCGTGATTATTTCAGGAATTTCTCTGATTCTGAAAAGGTGGAAAAAACAAGGAGCATTGAAAGTTAAGATCTCTTATACTACATCAGAGGAGGGACTAATGCTCTACAGTCAAATGATTTCATTGAAACTCTAACCACAAGAACTCCTCCCTCCTGTCAGTATGTAAATTTTCCAGTTTTTCTTGTTCCACTCCTCCAACTGAACAAATGAACTCCACACAAATAAAGACTCCCACTAAGATACAGTCTAAAAGTGTAACACTCTATTAGTGTAACTCTAATCGTTGTCGTTATGTTTTAATGATTTTTTTTAAATTTGCCTGTTCTGTCCAGCTGTGCAGTAATCAGTGAAAACTGTGCCACTGAAAATGCCATTTACGTGTGGACGAAAAAGCTGCGTTTTCAAAAACGGTGTGGACGTAGCTTAAAAGAGTTAGTAGTTTAGTCAAAGGAGCTTGCAAAGAAAAGCATCTGGACTTCTTTAAGTTGCTTGAAGACGTTTCACCTCTCATCCGAGAAGCTTCTTCAGTTCTAAGGTCAAATGGTGGAGAGTCCCAGATTTAAACCTAGTGGGAGTATCCCCCCACAGAGGGACAAAAGGACCCCTGATGATCCTCTAATCGCCTGAGCCAAGGTGTGAAACTGGGTGTGGGTCCCAATCAGCCAGGGTTTCGGATGAGCTTGTTGTGAAACCTGGCCCCACCTTATCATGCGAATTCCTGAGGTCAGACGGCCCAGGATGTGAGTGGGCGTTAAGTCGTCTGGGGAGGGAACTCAAAACTGGATTATAGATGGCAGAGAGTTGGTGTCGTAAACCACCGCCTGTTCAAAGATGGTCGCTCACAGTGGACATAGATAGCTTCTTTCACTCCTCTTTCAAACCATCTGTCCTCTCTGTCCAAAATGTGAACATTGGCATCCTCGAAAGAGTGTCCTTTATCCTTAAGATGCAGATGGACTGCTGAGTCTTGTCCTGTGGAGGTGGCTCTTCTATGTTGTGCCATGCGCTTGTGAAGTGGCTGTTTGGTCTCTCCAATGTAGAGGTCTGAGCATTCCTCGCTGCACTGTACAGCATACACCACATTGTTAAGTCTGTGTTTTGGGGTTTAGTAGTTTGTTTTCTTACTACCTGTCATTTATTGCAGACTACTTGTATTTGCTTAATTGTTTACTAAATGTGTGAGATGTGAAATAAATCACAATGGAGCAAAATATGGGTGTGTGTGGTTGGAGGATGTGTTAGTGCGTGTGTGTGTGTGTGGGGGGGGGGGGGGGGGGGGGGGGGGCGCAAACATTTTTCCTGTAAAAACAAAGGGGGGCCTAGCAAAAAAGTTTGGGAACCACTGCTCTAAACCATCAACGTGTCTTTTAGACCCCATTCCTACAAACCTGCTCAAAGAAGTCCTGCCATTAATTAATGCTTCAACCTTAAATATGATCAACTTATCTCTAATAATCTGCTATGTAACACAGGCCTTCAAGATGGCTCTAGTTAAACCGTTACATAAAAAGCCATCCCCAGACCCAGCTGTCTTAGCTAATTATAGGCAGATCTCAAACCTTAGAACCATAGAACCAAGTCCGCCAGAGCTTATATTATATTTTTATATGCTGTAGTGCCATTTTTGGGTGTATTTCAAGTTGATATACATCAATACAACCATTATAGCCAAAGTTTTAATAATTACATAAATTGCAATAAATACAATAAACTACAAAAAAATTTAAAATTGTTTTTTTTTTCTTTTTAACATATATTTCTAGTTAGAAAATTTTAAGAGGCTTATCCCTCAGAACTGTTAGATTTATGTTAGTATTTTTGCTGAGGTACAGCTGAGTGTTACTTTCGATTTTATTGCTAGCAATATTTTTTTTTTTTTTTTTTGGGTGAGCAACTTCTCACTTAACGAGCAACTTCTCGCAAAACAACAGGCAACTTCCTGTGTCTCTCTGCTTTTAATTTACTTTATTCGGGGACTAAGGAAGATTCATCAGTGTATCCCATTTATCTGGGCCACTAAGGAAAACTTCGTCAGCATATCCCGTTTCTTTATGGGTCACTGAGAACGGTATAATACAGTCCCATATAAATATAAAAGACACGTATTTACCTTCGTCAGCGAATCCCACTTCTGACACCAAATTGAAAGAAATCTCCGTCCCGGGTCATCCGTGGATCGGGTTTCCTCCGAGGCGTGGGCACCTATCAGCAGAGTTTTGTTTAAGATTCAAAATTGTTCTCAAGTAACACTCAGGTATGCCGTTCAGCGGGTTAGTTACGACGTCGGGAGTAGCTTGAGAGAACAAAGCGACACAGAGACTGTTCAGGTTGCTTTCCCAAACCAACTCAAAGGTTTATTCATCATACAACAATATATAGAGGAAAAAGGTTCGTGTGTCAGCAGATTCTCAGTTCAAACCGGTACAGACCAAATAAGGAAACGTCTTCCTGCCTTGTGAGCAAAGAAGTATCCTTTGTGTAGTTTATCAGTTCAGCTACAATTTATGATCATCCCAGCAAAATACACTCCTAGACATAGAATACAGAGTTCTTTCATTAGTGAATTCTGAAACGAACCACCTGGCCTTTAACAAGCCCTTTCCTAAGAGATAAGGAAGGGAGGATGGGAGTAAGGAAGTGATCTCTGTGGTATTTTCGACCTTGAGGTACCAGCCTGTGATTCTTACACATTAATTCATTAGTCACAAAGAAAGAGAAAAACAACTAGTAAATGGGCCTTATTGAGTAACAGTTTTCCTGTATAATATCACTACAAAACAATATCCTGTAAATGCTAACCGTAGTGCTAAAATTCACAACAGTTCCACTCTTTTATTATATTTAAAATAATAACTAAAAAAAAATCACAAATGCAATAACATAATATAAAGACAAATCATAAATGTGACTGGTCTCTTCTTGAATAATCGAGTAATTCCCAATCTAATGCTCAATACATACATCAGGATCATCATTCATGACATCTGGCACATAATCTGGGTCAATTTGTGCCAATTGCAAATACATTGAAGTAGCTGTACTACTAGCTATACGGGTTATCATTGAGCGTACACAGGGTATCACACAACAGACAATAATCATCAAAAACAAAATGATACATGCTACAATGGTTACAAAAGCTACAATTAGTTCCTTCCATTTTCCAAACGTATCCTGCAGCCACTTGTCTAGCCACTGACCGTGACCTGCATTGGCTCTTAGTTCTATCTGCAATGCTTCAAGTCTATTCATAGCTTGTGTGAATGAACCGTTAGGGGCGGTATTATTGGGAATGAAAGTACAGCAAACATCTCCAAACATCGCGCAAACACCTCCTTTCTCAGCTAACAGCATGTCTAAGGCCATCCTATTTTGCATGGTCATTAAAGAGGTAGCAGACATCTGTTCTCCTAGGGCCTTAAGGGCCGTATTGGTCAGATTGGTATGTCTTTGCTGATGGTAATAAACATAATTGATCCAGGCTACATTTTTGTTTATCTGTATCCACGGTAGTATTGAGGCAAACCCTGCGGATATTTCTCCTTGTGCCTGTAATTCCTTTGGTATCCCGCGTGGAACTCCTATAGCATCTATGTAAACGTTATGTGAGTAAGTGGAGCGTTTTGTACGTCTGCTGGATACAGGCAGGTCCGAGGTTTGTTGTATTAGTAGTTCTTGAGCTAAAGTTACTAGACCACAGGTACCAGTCCAATTAACAGGTAAAGCTAATCTAAGGGTATTATTGCACATCCAATAAGCATGTGGGATTGGTCTGGTCAGGCGCGAAGCTGTATAGCCTTTTAATATGCCTCCCCAGTACGAGTCGTTCAGTGTGTTGGGGGCATACAAGATTTTTACTGAATACTTACTAACATATGCCTGTATATAAGAAAACATATCTCTATCTTCTGTCCTGTCAATACTCGCTGATAGCCATGTTTCGGTACAGCGTGCTCCTGGAAAGTCAGAAAAAAATGTATAGTTTTGTGCGTCATAAGTTATGTTCTTAAGCTTTGGTCGGTGTATGCATGTCATCGAGATATTTGGGTGATGGCGCATCTGTTTTCGGGGCGAAAGAGGTTCAGTCCAGTCTTCGGGGCGCTTCATGCAAGGGTAGGAAGTGTTGTCAATCATGCTGACATCTGTACCAGAGACTTGTCCTGCGTATATGAGTAAACAATCTAAAGGACTTAGTTCTGCTCGCGCTTCCATCATGATTGCTGTTAAGGGCCCCTTTTTATCATTATTGAATAGCATCTTTGTCAGGGGAAAACCTGAGATTGGGTATCCCACTATAACCTGTTCTGGATTACCCTTTGAACAGACATAACAATTACTGTTTCCTAGATCACGAGCAGCTGTTCTAGCATTTTCATACCAGGAGTTAACTCCTGCTCTAGAGGGCGCATAAAATGGTTTATTAGTGGCGTCTATGTTGCCATTTACTGATTTTAGGGAACGTGTTTATAACAATTATGAGTTTTTATTGAAGGTACAAGCATCAGCAACCCCCAACTGTAGCTTCCTGTCTCTTTTTATGACAGCAGACCCCCAGTGTCAATAAATTCATTTCCCTCTAAACAATTACACACTCTCAGGCCTACAGCTAAGCCAAACTGAAACACAGACAAATCCTTCCTTATTCCTGTGATCTAAACAAATTTAACACATCATATTATAATAACTATTTTCTTGTACTCACATATCTTACAATATGAAGCGCCTTGGGGCAACTGATTAGTGGTCTATAAATAAAACTGAATTGATTTGATTTATTTTGTTGTTTTATTATTAAATTATTTTTTCACAGCAAAATCATAACAAAGAAACTTATAAAATACATACCTTATTTAATTCCCATTATTATTACATAGAATAACAAACCCAACAGGGAACAAAAAAAACTACACAAAAAAAATTACAACCCCCCCCCCCCCCAAAAAAAAAAACCAAAAACACGGCTCATCGGCAGAAAATGAGCAGAATAGAACACAGTAGGAAGAACCTTTCACAAAACTTTTTCCGGGGTCAAACAGGGCAACCCGTTTGGGGGTTGGACTCCGCCTCTCCTGTCTCTGTCTGGACAAAGGCTCAGTCATCCATTCCTACCCCTAACCCCACTTTTTCACTTCTCTAGTTTTTTTCCCTGCATATACCTTGACCCTACTCTGGTTCCTTCATCCACTCTCTTTCTCATTTCCTCCAGTTTCTGGACCTTCTCTGTGTTTTGTTCCTCCTTCATCTTCTCAATCAGGAAGTCCAAGTGGACAAAAGTGGATGCTGAATCAGCTTTCAGAGCCATCTCCTCCAGTGTGACAAGTTGTTGGTAGCACTCACCAAGTAACTGTGACTTCTTTGCTGCCAGTTGGCTTATTTCCCCTTGAAGGTGTTCCAGAAGGCTCATCTGCTCTTGGACAAAAGTGGATGCTGAAACAGCTTTCAGAGCGATCTCCTCCAGTTTTTCATACTTCTTTTTCATGTCTTCTGATGTCTGCCAGACTTTCCTTTTATTTTTATTGTTTTGCATCTCTTCTTTATGTTTCTCTAACTTTTCTTTTATCTGTCTGGCTTCGGTTTGCTTGACTTCAACTTCATTTATTTTCTCTTTCAAGTTTTGTATGCAGGCTTTCAGTCTTTTGCGTTCACGTAACACTTTAGTTGTTACCAACAACTTTTCAGGTGCAGTTTTTTCTAGAAAAGCTGTGAGCTCATCCATTCCTCTCTCTGTTATTCTCCATGCTGTCTCCAAACAAGATTCATTTTTTTCTGTTCTCTCTTTGCTCTGTTGGTTATTAAACAGGAAGTGAACAGGCTCATTATTTCCATTTCTTGGACATTCAATTTTTGCAATTTCGAGAGCTTTGAGAGCATTTTCAGGTGTTACTCCATCTGAGTGTGTGATGAGAGCAACAATGCTTTTCTCCAGATCTTTTCCAAACAAAGACACCACTGAATCAAGGATGTACCTCTGTCGGTCACTCAGTCGAATCTCACTTGCCTTCATCACCAGACCCACTGCATGAATTTTGTTAACTCCATCATCTGATTGAAACAAGTCTAATAGTCTTTAACTGATGCTTTCATCCCTTTTAGTACTTGTGGTGTCTCCAAATCCAGGAGTATCAATGATGGTCAGAGAGTAGGGCAGAGATTTATCTTCAAAACCAAAGATCTCATACACGATCACATCTGATGTCTGACTTTCTGTCTGACTTCTCTTCTCCTCATCTATAATCTGAAACCAGACTCCATCCTCAAACTGTACCCCCATGGTGAAGTTGACTAGAGCGTTGATCAAAGTAGATTTTCCTGCTCCCGTTTCACCCACAAGTAAGATGGTTTTATTTGGCTTGTTTTGGTTTTTTTCCCCAACAGTCATTCTTGTCAGACTCCCAAACTTCTCTTTCTTTGTTCTCAGTTGGTAGACAGCAGGAGGTCCTTTAGATTTCAGATCACTGTTGGAGATGATATCTGAGTACTTGGAAGGAGTAATAAAAAACCTAAAAAGAAAAAGTTAATATTTGCACTGTAATTATTTAGAATTATGTTCCCACAATTGCTTGTTTTTGAGCAATCGATTTTGTTTTAGAAGTTACAAGAATTGTGTTTAATTCTGTGGTGACAGTTTTTAAAAAAAAAATAAGAATACAGCAATAGTTTTCTTACTTTTTAAAAAAAATGTGAAAACTTGTGTTACCCACCATGATATGAACCAGCCTAAAGAAGACTCTCCATTGGCGACAGGGACCCACGAAATGAAGCGACCCCTGAGCCACATCAAACCCAACAAAGTCACTGGACCGGATAGAGTTTGTGGACGAGTTCTTAGACGCTGCATAGGGCTTCGGTAGGCAGCGTTCAGCAGCCTGGTAATCATTCTTCTGGAATGGCCAGTTGATCCCAGCTGTCTCCAGTCTGCAAAAAATAAGAAAGTTATTGTCACGGCTCGTGGGGCAAACAGTGAGGAATTTAACGAAGGACCCAAAATGCAGGCTGCTTTCAGATGCAAGGGAGTTTTATTGGGGAGGTGAAATAAACAGACACGCAGTGGGCATGAAACAGAACCTGAGGATACCTAAACTGGAGACAACTAAATACAATAGATTTGAAAGGGAGCTGCAGGGAGACTCGGGGAACCCACACAGGAAAATGCACAGACAAACCAGCGATGAGCAGATGATACACACTATAAATACGCAGGCAGTCACAAGAGGGAACGAGGAACAGGTGGCAACACAGCTGGGACTGATTGGGAAAGACGAGACAAGGAAGTGAAACAGAATACACTCACATGAGACACGGACCTTCACAATAAAACCGGAAATGTATGGAGACATGGTACAGACAGTAAACAGAGGGAACACAAAAACCAAACTAAAAAAACAAACTCTGTTACCGACACTGGACCGTGACAGTTATCACCTTCACTGCCCTATTTATTAGCAGTTAAAGTACCTTAACTTTACCTCCAAATAATAATATTAATAATAATCCAAATAATTCTGTTTAAGTAAAACAAGAGAAGGCAAAACTCGGTTTGTGTATGCTTTTGAAGGGAGCACACTTTTTCATAATATAACTTTTTTTCTGTAATTTAGAATAAATCAAAGGTACAAATTAATTAAATATTTATTTGGAATTACTTATAATTGCACCCTAAATTGAACAGAAACACATGACAGATGATGTAAAGCTATGATGTGTTGCCAACTGTATTATAAAATGTTATCACATCTTATATTTGACCAGTACTATGTTTAACTTTGTTTTACCCTTAATTAGGTATCGCCAGGCTTGCACCAAATAAATTCTCATTGTGTAGTGGAAACAGATGTCTTGTATCTTCTTAAGTATCAGCAAACTTTGGTCTGTGGAACTGAAATGTAAGAAAAGCATTTAACCATAAGTAACAGATATGATAAGTGACAAATATGACAAACTTGCATTTTAAAAATAGTAACATAAACACACACTTGCAGTTTGTGATTGTAAGGGTATTCACTGATGTACAGTTATTCAAAATTGCAACACTGTGCAAAAATCTAGAGCCACCTCTCAATCATTTCTATCTTTTTAATTCCGTATATTCCAGACTTTGTCATCATTTTTCAAAGGTGGCCTCAAGTAATGAGGTGGCCTCACATTTTCTGCAGTTATTTTCAAGCAGAACATGGCTGGTTTTTCACTTGCTTTTAACTTTAACCATTTTGACTTTGTTAGCTTCTTTTAAATGTCTGCATTCAGACTGCAGTGGTGTGACAAAGAACCAAAGTAAGGACTTACTTTAAACATTTAATAAATGATAATAACTTTTTTATATAAAGGGTAAAATCTAATTTCAGTTTTTAAGACATTCCTGCAGTTTAACTATTTGGTGTGTGTTATCTGGCTTCATGGACAGATAGAGCTTGGTGTCATCAGCATAGCAGTGAAGATTTATGCTATATCTTCTAATGATGCTGCCTAGGGGAAGCATGTATAATATAAACAGAATTGGTCCTAGCACTGAATCCTGTGGAACACCATAATTGACCTTAAAGACATAAATGTCATGTTCCTGGATCTGTTGACCCAGTGTTTTGAGTTTAGTTTATTTGGATGTTATGTGTTCTTTAGGGTAGCTAAGTTCATTTAGACTTTAACTGATCAAGCACACACATCCATACATATGCAATAATACTAAGTGCAATAATCCTTTCTGTCATCGTTGTATTTTTACTCAGTTGTATATAGTATTTGTATTTGTATTCTATTTTTATCTTATTGTATATTTATTTTATTTTATTCTACTGTATATAGTATTTTATTTTATTCTATTCTGTACAGTTGTGTACTGTATTTATTCTTATTGTATTCTAATTTTTGCCTCATAACTTTTGCACTGTCCACTCCTGCTGTGACAAAACAAATTTCCCACGTGTGGGACTAATAAAGGTTATCTTATCTTATCTTATCTTATCTTATTTGTTTATTAGTGTCTCTGTGTTTTCTACCCCTGTATTTAAGTTTCCCTTTCCCGGTTTCATGTCTTATGTTGTCAAGTTTATATTGTCTAGTCTGCATCTCATTTCCTCTTTTATTTTGAAGGTCTGTGTCCTATGTCAGTGTAGTCAGCTTTGCTTCCTTTGTCTCGTTATGTCAGATTAGTGTCAGCTGTTTCCCCATGTGTTTCCACTTCCCCCTAATCACCCTTGTGTGTATTTGGTCTGTGTGTTTCTGTTCATTCTTTGTCAGGTTGTCTGTTGTTCACATCATGTTCTCTACGCCTTGTTTCGGAGGTTCATGTCCAGGGCCCTATTTCAGGAAGCCGGTTTAGTGCAAACTCTGAGTAAGTATACCCTGAGTTAACGGAAACTCTGGGTTTTCGGTTTCACAAAGCGAGTTTAGATTAATCCTGAGTGAGTTACTATGACGACACACTCCGTGAAGCTAACCTGCCCCCTAGCAGGTTTACTTCAACTAACCCTGACTTTCTCCGCCTCTTTGTCGGAAACCTGACTGTAGGAAGTGTCAGACATGGCGTGCTCCTTCCTTGAAGAGCCAGTAGATGTTGAAGCCCAAATTCTCCACAGAGCTCTCCGCCGGGAGAGAGTGATTAGAGCGCGTTCGGACATTTTATCATTTCCTGATGATTTTCTGTGTGAACGTTACCGTTTTTCAGCACAATCTATAATTTATTTGAATAACATCCTCAGGCTTAATATTGCTCATGTGACACATCGTGGACATTCTCTCAGTTCTGTACATATTATTTGTATTGCACTTCGGTTTTTTGCAAACGGGAGCTTTCTGTATAATACTGGTGACGCTGAGCACGTTTCCAAGGCTACCGTCTGTCGGGCAGTCAGGAATGTTACAGTTGCACTGAAACGTCTCCTGTACTCGTTTGTGGTGTTCCCCGGTCATAGACCCACAAGATTTATCAAAGAGGGATGCCACAAAATTGCAGGTAGCAGGATGAACGAAACTTAATTCATGATGTGGTGATATTTGAACTAGGCCTACTACTTAAATTTTACATTTATTTTCACGGTTCCCAGGCGTGATTGGCTGTATAGATGGCACTCACATTCCAATCATTGCTCCTTCAGTAAATGAAGGAGACTATGTGAACAGGAAGTCTTTCCACAGCATTAATGTACAGGTACATAGTTCCCTGTAGCATTTCAAACTAACAAATAATTCCATTATAGTAATGGATGCTAATTTGTGTTCTCTGCACTGTGAAGATCATATGTGATGCTGCCAACATTATCACAAATATGGAAGCCAACTGCTCAGCCTCTGTGAGTGGTGGTGGTGGACGACCTCCACCTGTTTTTCGGGCCTCCGCTTTTTTTTCTGTTGGCTATAACGGGTCACATTTGAGCATACAGAGTAAGCAAATATGTACTTGTAATGTGCTCAGATAATTTCAATAAGTGCTTACAGAGGGGAAATTAATGTAGCCTCTAACTGCAATTGATTTACATCGGACAAACAGACCAAGCACTATGGCTCGTAATACAATTACACCTTACCTGTTTGGACTATATTTTTATATTTCATTTTTACTTGCTGCCAGGAACGTTGGGGGCCTGTTGGGTTGCACCTGCGCTCAAATCACATCACAAAATAAAATGTATGAAATAAAAAAAAATAAATAAATAAAATAAAATAACGTGTTGAATGGGTGGAAATCCCTAGATCAATGTTTAAATTAACACTCACGCATTGACTCTGTCGGCTATGTTTTGCCATGCATGCTCCCTTTCTTTTGCAGCTGAGGCTGTGTTTTTTCCGCGAAATTTGCATGTTATCGGCATATGCTGCCATCAGAATTTCGGCCTCAAGCGCTGTAAAATACATTGACCGCGCCTTCTTTCCCTCCGTCTCCATGGTGACTCGCTTAATCTGTGCTCCACTAATCAGGGCTTTATGTATCCTCGTGCGCGCGTTTAACTTGGGGTTAAAGCAACTCCGCGTTGACTGAACTACTTGTTATCAGCCTTTCTGAAACCGAATATTCCGAGTTGGACAGTTCGGGGTTACTCAACCCTGAGTATCGTTTTTCACTCTGAGTTTTCTAAACTGGCTTCCTGAAATAGGGCCCAGAGGATTCTTTAACGAATATATCTTTTAAAACTCTGAGTCAATTACATTTAAATGGGTAATATTACATTCACAATACTTTCATTTTAATTTTCACTTAATGTCATTCACAATATATTTTAAAGATGTCTAAAATATTTGCAATGTAAAATATATAAAATTATTCCATGGAAAGTACAATACCTTATAGTGTATACAAGTATGATTAGGTCATTGAATCAGTGTCTGTTGTGAGTCTCAAGTTGCCTGCAATGGTATTTAAGGTCCAGCAGGTGTCAGTATGGAGTAAAACAGCAACACTGTGTCGACACTGTATCGATACAGTTTGGGGAATGTGCTGAAACGCTTCACGAGGCCTCATCTACCCATCACTAGTAATGATCCTGACTAAATGTTCTCTGACCACTGCATATCCTATTGGGTTGTCTGGGATGCGTGATGCCGAACTATCCACAAACACCACCGGAGTAGAGCTTGCCAGTGGTGTGTCCTGTAGGTCAGGTCTGGAGGAGCAGATTTCAGAAAGCAGCTATAAAATCTTGTGGTTCACCATCTGCTTCTGTGTGGAGAAGTGAAACTGGGTTTAGCATATCACATCTTTTACTGTGAAATGTAATCTTTCTAGTAATACAATGAGATAACATATGTTACGTCCCCATGAAGGAGGTCTAGGGGTGTGTGTGGGGACTGGTAACAAATGGGTCCAGAACAGAATGAAAGGAAACCAGACTGAAGTTTTTAGCAAATATTATAGTTTTTATTATAGATAATCTTAACTGAAAGAGCCAGCAATGCCGTTTTACCAATAACTCTAGAAAAAGAAAAAGGTCGCAACAACAAAGAACAAAACTCCACACCATGAGGCACTTCCGGGGGCCCACAGGCCCACCCTGTCACTAGCAGCAAGCTCCACTGCTACTGAGGCCCACAAGCCCGCAATACTCACATGAAGCAGCTACTCTCCCCACTGCTCCTACAACTCCACACCACAGGCAGGACAATCTCATAACAGGACCTCTTTCGACACCTAGAACACAATGTGGAGACACCAGAGAAAACCACCCTCCCACATCCAGTTCATCCCCAGCTTATACAACCTCAGAGAGGTGATTTCTGACTGGGCCCAGGTGGTAAACGAGGCCAATGAACAGCATCTGTGTCCTGGGGAGAGAGGAGAGTGAGAAAGAGACAGAAGGGTGGAGCAAGCAAAGAGGAGGAGGCGGAGAGAGAACACCACACCCACACAAAGGCAGTTTCAGGAGGCCCTGATATGGCTGTGACACATAACATAGGAGCAGCTAATAAATGCTTCCCTTTCAGCTGTTTCTGCTGCATGCAGGTAGAGGACGGCCTGCTGGTCCTTGTCACTCCCCGTGCTGCTGTATCGAAACAGAGCTTAAGTATCCACCTTTTTCATCCACTGTCTGGGTGAAACGTTTATTAGGATATGATAATCCTAAAGTTAGTGCAGTCTGTAGTGCAAATTTTAAGTCATGGAAAGCTTTCTCTGCATAATGAGTCTGCTGTAATCTATACAAATAGTTGTAATTCTGCCAAACCTCTTAAATTAACACAGAAACATCTGCACTTCAATCACATATAGATTGGTGGATTTATTATCTGTCATCATATCATCATTTTTCAAATACTCATGGACCTAAATGAACAGCTATGATTAAAAGCAGGCATGGTGATGTAGTAGTTAGCACAGTGACATTTCTTTTCTTGATATCTGTTTTCCTGTGTGCCAAAGCACCTACTGTAAGATATATTAAATCATTTTAAACTTCTTTTTTTATTAGTAGATTAGACCTGCAGATTGACCAAAATTTTGGACAAACATCATCTAATACCGGCCCCTGGTGACTTATAGTGTCACCAGGTATGGCATTTATACAAGATTAGTGGGAGAGAGACCCTGGCAACCCTTTACCTCTGTAACAAAGTGCACACACACACACACACACACACACACACACACACACACACACACACACACAGAGAGAAAGAAAGAAGGGTGAGTCTTCGTATTTTATTTAGCTTATTATCATTCCTCAGTTTGATCAAAAATCAAGTTACGACTCCTTAATAAAACTCACAGTGCATCTAATCAAGAACTTCCTCTGAAAACATTAAAAAGAATACAAACATCATCTCTTCAACGTCATCTTTGTTATGGAAAATTTGTAATTTATTTTATTCACATAAAAAAGGAAGTAGAGCATTTTTTTTTTAATAACCACGAGTTTAAAAAACAGTCTGATATTGTGGAACAGTTCTTCGTAAAGCCCTCCCCATTTGTCGATTTGACAGGAAGGTTTTTTTTTTAGTTTTCCATTTTGTCTGTGCCTGTGAAACGTCTCTTTCAGACTCACCGATGGTCACACAGCAGTAAAATGCCTGAAGCTGAAATAGTTTATTCTGATGTCAAATTTAAAAGAGGGACGATGGAAACCAAAGGTGAGTTGATTTATTTGTGTACTTATGAGTTATATTTAATATGCATACAGCTTAATATTATTGGCTTTTTGTTAGTTGGAATATTAATGGGTTACACTTTATAATGTGGCTTAATCACCCTGTACATCAATGCAATTTCAATGTATTTTTTAAATTACAATTTTATATATATATCATATTTATGTCCAAATACTTAAATGTAGGTACACTAGAACAAGGGGGTAACAAGTTAGGTTATTACAGGAAACAAAGAAAGGATTACTTACAGTGTAATCCTAAGTACAAAGTAAGTAACTTAAGTAGTGTATAATTGGTACCCATGGTATGTTTTTGTTGAAAAATACAATATTTCCCCATCTTACATTGAAAATATGTTGTACTGTACAGGGGTGGAGCCCACATTGCTCCTGCCTTTTTATATCTTTATATTTTTGTATCTTTATTTAATGTTCATTATGTCGATGTGGATGATGGATGCTCAGTTATTTAGTTGTGCTTTTATTATATCAATATAAATGTGAGAACGACTGTTCTTTGTAACGTACAAGAAAAAAATAAATGCCATCAAAATGTGTAGGCCTATGTGGTCTTTTAATGATGGAGCCAAGTCTAACTTTTTTCCTTTCACATTCACTGTTCAAACATAACATTAACAATAAAATGTTTTAAATCACTGTTGTATGCCTGCCTGTACTATAAAGTGGGCTAAAATGAAAAGAACATGCACATCAGCTCGAGTATAAAAGGACATGTCCTCAAATGAGCACTGTATACATGATGTATGTGGAAATGTTATTTTGTCTGCAAAAATTGTTACACTGTATTGTAAATGCACTAACACCATACTTCACAAGTTAACAGAAATTCACGTGATACTGAGTAGCAATCACATTTTACGTTGTAGGCCCAGAGCCTGTTTCCTCTTTGGCTGATTTGACTTACTCAGATGTCAGGATCTCACAGACAACTTCAGAAGAGCTGCCTGGTAGGTAAAGAGCATGAACAGTTTTTCTCTCCTGGTTACATTTTTCTCCCTGTGCTCAATTTTTTCTGCCTAAGTCAGCCCAGGATTTTATTTACAAGCTTCAGTTTAATTCGGGTTTATTTACATAGCACCAAAACAGTAGCCTCAAGGAACGTTAATCTATAAGGAAGGGATGTCGATCTCACATCTTTGTGATATATGTGTTCCATTTGAATGTTTAGACGGCTCTCAACAAAATGTGAAGAGCACAAGGTCAAAGGTCACCCCAGAGAGACTGGCCCTGCTGGTTCTCAGCGCTCTTCTGGCTGCTGCTGTTGTTGCCCTCTGTGTTACCAGTGAGTGTGCACAATTTTCTGATTAAAAAAAGATTTTTCCCAGTAATGTTTGCAGCATAACTAAAACTAATTTAAGAACAATTCATTGATGATTTGACTTCAGTTAGAGTTTTGTTATCTTCAGCAAAAAAGCCATAAAGACTTTAATCTACGTTTCCTTTATGGTACAAGAAAGAGACTCTGAAGCAAAACCATGCAGCACGGTGCAGCCTGTATGTCCACAACCTCCTGAAGTTACAGGTACATAAGTTGTGGATTTATTCTTTTAAACATTTGTATCCTCTGATGATGATTAAAGAAACACTGATGGACTCACAGAAACAGTAACTTAGTTTGTACCTGCAGGACAGAAGGAGCTTCCTGCTGCCTTCAAATCACACAAATATGAACAGTTTCTTCCACCTGACTGAAAGTTTTTCTTTAATATCTTCAAAGGTGATCCATGTTCTAAATGTGAAGAAGGCTGGGAGCATCATGGAGGAAAGTGTTATTACTTCTCTACCAATAAATCATCCTGGACGAAGAGCAGAGATGACTGTAGAGCTAAAGGAGGAGACCTGGTTAAGATAGACAGCAGAGAGGAGCAGGTATAAAAAACTGCTGCAAGTTTTGGTTCTCACATATTTAACCACATCTTTACATTTCTTTAGCAAAGAGAAGTGTCACAAAATATTTTTGATCAACTTTTCCTGTTTAGGAATTCCTGAGGAAAAAAGTGAGACGCATAATGACGGATCATGAAGACAAGTTCTGGATCGGACTGACAGACTCAGCAGAGCAGGGCAGATGGTTGTGGGTGGACGGATCACCACTGAACGAAAGGTTTGATTGATGTGGGGGAAAAAAATCCCATTTTCAAAATCAAAGTTAGCAGCGTTTACTGAGACAATTCTTTTTGATCTTCATCTCCTAGTTTATCTTATTGGAACTACAAGGAGCCGGACAACTGGAGAGAGGACGACTGTGTAATGATGGGTGAAAAAAGTCATGGTTACCAGAAGAGTTGGTCTGATACATCCTGCAAAGTGTCTCGCAGAAGTATTTGTGAGAAACCAGCAGCGAAAGGATAGAATAAAACTGTATGTGTTATATTTTTATGAGATGTGTTTATTGAGGTAATGTTTTGCTGCAGCAGTGTTTACATCTGTGAAATAATAAAAGATTGTTCCTTATTTTTCCTTGTTATTTCTTTTAAGAATTAAAAAAAATTTAAAATTAAAATTTTTGAATTTATTCACCGCAAAATGACAAAATGTATATGTTATGATCCAGACGGTCTTGGGGTTAAGGGGTAAGATTTAATGAAAACAATGTAGAAAACCATCGGGGTAAAATAATGAGTTGGAGGCCGAGGTTAACAGGTTATCTCTGAAAGGAAATTTAAAAAGTCCTGCAGGGGAGGAGGGAGAGACAGAGAGAGAGAGACAGAGAGAGAGACACACACACACAGCTGTAACAAAAATAAATGTATGATTAGTTTTACTTCTTCAAGCACGGATAAATCCACCCAATCATAAAGTCCTCGTGTTTATCTAAAGAGTAAAATACATCATTTATAGTTTATTTATTTGTTTATTCAGAAACAACTGGACTAACTCTGGTCATGTTGAAGCCTCAGCATGGCAAACTATCCACAGAGGAACATAAAAGGTAAGTACATGCATGTAAATATACAAAGAAACAAGAAAATAACTTAAATGTAGAATTAAAAGGAAGTAGAAAAAGTTCAAGCTTCAAAAAGATCTGTGTGATCAGACAACCATCAGTTTGAACAAAAGAAAGAAAGACAACCATTTAAACAGATGACTGAGGTATCAAGCCAGAAATAAATGAGGAAGTGACCATGACCATGTGTGAAATGTTACCACTGATACCAAAATGTCGGATGTTTCCTGTTGGTTTAAAGTGTTTGTGCCTCTTACATATGGCAGCATGAGAAACTTTTATCCTCTTCTATCTGATCTAAATACACTACAGTGTGTTAGAAAAGTCAAAAAGTTGAGTATCTGATTCAAATCAGATGTTCAGAATTATCCTAATGTAACCCAACACTGACTTAGTTGTAAGGTAAGAAAAAGAAAACACGAGCCAGTTGTAGTCATTAGAAAGCTAACACTTATTTATAACCTGGGATCTTCATAGTCCTTGAGTTTGACCTGTTTGCTGTGCAAAGTTCCTAGTTTGAGTTCATAGTTAGGTTTTCTGTTGTAAGTATTTTACGTTTTGGAGTGTTTCGAGTTTTCTGTGAATACTCAGTATTTCATTTTTCACCTTGCCTGTTCATCCTTCTCATGTTTGTTCTTTGTGGTATTCTTAGTTCAGATGGATATAAAAATGAGATACAGGAAACAGACGAACCATAAACTCTAACAAAGACTAAGCTCATCATGGTGATGATAGCTGCCCGTAGGTACAACAGGACAAAATTCTAGTATTTTTTAAATGTTCACATATGTAAAGTGTGTGAAATGTGTGAAATCATACATTCTTCTGTTTGACAGGAAGGCATTTTTATATTGCTTTACACTTTACTTTGTGATTCGCTGATAGTCACACAGAAGTAAAATATCTGAAAATGAAGTCTTGTACTCCTGTACAATGAAACTGAAAAGATTTAAAAAGACAAGTGAGGGAAACTAATGGTGAGTCTATCCATCATTATGAATTACATATCATTAAGAAACACTTTGCAGGTTTATTCTATAAGACAGGGTATTGAAATAGGAGGAGATTAAACAATTAGTTACAATAAATTCAGAAGAGATCAAAAGAATTCAAATCACAAGCCTTTTGTTCTTATCAGCCACAGTGCATATAACCAGTAACACTTGTTATTTGTGGAGCAGTGGTTTATGAAACCCTCCCCATTCGTCTGTTTAACAGGAAGTTTGTTTATGTCTACATCTCGTTGAACTCTCTTTGACTAACTGAAGGTCACAAAGCAGTAAAATGTCTGAAGATGAAGTACTGAACTCTATCGTAACCTTTAGATGGAAGAGGGAGGCCAACGGTGAGTCTTGTCTACTTACTGTGATACATATGAGATATATAAGAAAATTCTCCTTCTACACTTCTTTTTGTTGAAGCTAGTCTTCTTGTGAATTGAAGGCGTTATTAGCAGCAAACAGTAACTCACTTCAAAGTAAGCAGTCATTTCTGGCTTCATGTTTTTGCTGCAGAGGGTTACACCACTCATGCAGACGTAAGGATCTCAAAGTCTCAGCCGCCCACAAAGGAGCTGCCTGGTAGGTAAAGAGCAGTAATGAGCAATTATTGTCTCTGTTTACTTTTTCTGTGCTTGGTTTCATTTACCTATCTCAGCCAAAGAAGTTATTTCAAAAGCTTTAATTGAGTTGAATTCAATTCTATTTATGTTTATTTACATAGTCACAAAAGACAAGAACTGTTACCTCAAACCACTTTATAACATTTCAGTATTTATTCTGTTCAATCGTACAATATTAAAAGACAAAATAACAAAGGAGATTCATAATATCAGGACTTTCACTGCCCTGTTACAGTGGGGCAAAAAAGTATTTAGTCAGCCACCGATTGTGCAAGTTCCCCCACCTAAAATGATGACAGAGGTCAGTAATTTGCACCAGAGGTACACTTCAACTGTGAGAGACAGAATGTGAAAAAAAAATCCATGAATCCACATGGTAGGATTTGTAAAGAATTTATTCGTAAATCAGGGTGGAAAATAAGTATTTGGTCAATAACAAAAATACAACTCAATACTTTGTAACATAACCTTTGTTGGCAATAACAGAGGTCAAACGTTTACTATAGGTCTTTACCAGGTTTGCACACACAGTAGCTGGTATTTTGGCCCATTCCTCCATGCAGATCTTCTCGAGAGCAGTGATGTTTTGGGGCTGTCGCCGAGCAACACGGACTTTCAACTCCCGCCACAGATTTTCTATGGGGTTGAGGTCTGGAGACTGGCTAGGCCACTCCAGGACTTTCAAATGCTTCTTACGGAGCCACTCCTTTGTTGCCCGGGCGGTGTGTTTTGGATCATTGTCATGTTGGAAGACCCAGCCTCGTTTCATCTTCAAAGTTCTCACTGATGGAAGGAGGTTTTGGCTCAAAATCTCACGATACATGGCCCCATTCATTCTGTCCTTAACACGGATCAGTCGTCCTGTCCCCTTGGCAGAAAAACAGCCCCATAGCATGATGTTTCCACCCCCATGCTTCACAGTAGGTATGGTGTTCTTGGGATGCAACTCAGTATTCTTCTTCCTCCAAACACGACGAGTTGAGTTTATACCAAAAAGTTCTACTTTGGTTTCATCTGACCACATGACATTCTCCCAATCCTCTGCTGTATCATCCATGTGCTCTCTGGCAAACTTCAGACGGGCCTGGACATGCACTGGCTTCAGCAGCGGAACACGTCTGGCACTGCGGGATTTGATTCCCTGCCGTTGTAGTGTGTTACTGATGGTGACCTTTGTTACTTTGGTCCCAGCTCTCTGGAGGTCATTCACCAGGTCCCCCCGTGTGGTTCTGGGATCTTTGCTCACCGTTCTCATGATCATTTTGACCCCACGGGATGAGATCTTGCGTGGAGCCCCAGATCGAGGGAGATTATCAGTGGTCTTGTATGTCTTCCATTTTCTAATGATTGCTCCCACAGTTGATTTTTTCACACCAAGCTGCTTGCCTATTGTAGATTCACTCTTCCCAGTCTGGTGCAGGTCTACAATACTTTTCCTGGTGTCCTTCGAAAGCTCTTTGGTCTTGGCCATGGCGGAGTTTGGAGTCTGACTGTTTGAGGCTGTGGACAGGTGTCTTTTATACAGGTGATGAGTTCAAACAGGTGCCATTCATACAGGTAACGAGTGGGGGACAGAAAAGCTTCCTACAGAAGACGTTACCGGTCTGTGAGAGCCAGAGATCTTCCTTGTTTGAGGTGACCAAATACTTATTTTCCACCCTAATTTACGAATAAATTCTTTACAAATCCTACCATGTGGATTCATGGATTTTTTTTTCACATTCTGTCTCTCACAGTTGAAGTGTACCTCTGGTGCAAATTACTGACCTCTGTCATCATTTTAAGTGGGGGAACTTGCACAATCGGTGGCTGACTAAATACTTTTTTGCCCCACTGTAAGTAATTAGTTTGCATGATGTTTGGTGAAGATTTGGTAGAAATATTACCACAGAATACAAACGCCAAAAACAAAAATAAGTTATCATATTATTATTTGCACAAAGTAACAAAGAATTCAATCATGCATTCATATTGTTGTATCAAAAACCTGTACATATTTATGCTCATATGTCACACCTTGGTGATATGTGTTACATTTGAATGTTTAGAGGCCTCTCAACAAAATGTGAAGAGCACAAGGTCAAAGGTCAACCCAGAGAGAGTGGCCCTGCTGGTTATCAGTGCTCTTCTGGCTGCTGCTGTTGTTGTCCTCTGTGTTACCAGTGAGTGTGCACAATTTTCTGATTAAAAAAAAGATTTTTCCCAGTAATGTTTGCAGCATAACTAAAACTAATTTAAGAACAATTCATCGATGATTTGACTTCAGTTAGAGTTTTGTTATGTTCTGCAAAAAAGCCATAAAGACTAAATAACCAATAAAACTCTAATCTACATTTCCTTTATGGTACAAGAAAGAGACTCTGAAGCAAAACCATGCAGCACAGTGCAGCCTGTATGTCCACAACCTCCTGAAGTTACAGGTACATAAGTTGTGGATTTATTCTTTTAAACATTTGTATCCTCTGATGATGATTAAAGAAACATTGATGGACTCACAGAAACAGTAACTTAGTTTGTACCTGCAGGACAGAAGGAGCTTCCTGCTGCCTTCAAATCACACAAATATGAACAGTTTCTTCCACCTGACTGAAAGTTTTTCTTTAATATCTTCAAAGGTGAGCCATGTTCTAAATGTGAAGAAGGCTGGGAGCATCATGGAGGAAAGTGTTATTACTTCTCTACCAATAAATCATCCTGGACGAAGAGCAGAGATGACTGTAGAGCTAAAGGAGGAGACCTGGTTAAGATAGACAGCAGAGAGGAGCAGGTATAAAAAACTGCTGCAAGTTTTGGTTCTCACATATTTAACCACATCTTTACATTTCTTTAGCAAAGAGAAGTGTCACAAAATATTTTTGATCAACTTTTCCTGTTTAGGAATTCCTGTGGAAAAAAGTGAGACGCATAATGAAGGATCATGAAGACAAGTTCTGGATCGGACTGACAGACTCAGCAGAGCAGGGCAGATGGTTGTGGGTGGACGGATCACCACTGAACGAAAGGTTTGATTGATGTGGGGGAAAAAAAATCCCATTTTCAAAATTAATGTTAGCAACGTTTACTGAGACAATTCTTTTTGATCTTCATCTCCTAGTTTATCTTATTGGAACTACAAGGAGCCGGACAACTGGGGAGAGGACGACTGTGTAATGATGGGTGATAAAGGTGATCGTCACCAGAAGAGTTGGTCTGATACATCCTGCAAAGTGTCTCGCAGAAGTATTTGTGAGAAACCAGCAGCGAAAGGACAGAATAAAACTGTATGTGTTATATTTTTATGAGATGTGTTTATTGAGGTAATGTTTTGCTGCAGCAGTGTTTACATCTGTGAAATAATAAAAGATTGTTCCTTGTTTTTTCTTTTAAGAATTAAAAAAAAAATCACTGCTCACACCAATATGTGTGGTGCCGAGAATCAGACAATGTGTTTGTCCATTTATTCACCACAAAATGACAAAATGTATATGTTATGATCCAGACGGTCTTGGGGTTAAGGGGTAAGATTTAATGAAAACAATGTAAAAAACCATCGGGGTAAAAGAATGAGTTGGAGGCCGAGGTTAACAGGTTATCTCTGGTGCACATCTGCTGCAAAAACACACTTTCTGGATTCCCTCCCCAGCAGAAGTATCATGATGACTAGCGGTCCTCCTCTTGCATCCACAGACACCCTTGAATGGTCTAACTGCCGCCTTTGCCCATCTCCCCTTCCTCTCTAAAAGGTGCGCGCGCACACACACACACACACACACACACACACACACACACACACACACACACACACACACACACAGCTGTAATATAAATACATCTATGATTAGTTTTATTTGTTCAAGCACGGATAAATCCACCCAATCCAATAGTTGAGCATGCATGCGCAACTATCCACAGAGGAACATAAAAGGTAAGTACATGCATGTAAATATATAAAGAAACAAGAAAATAACTTAAATGTAAATCATGAGGAAGTAGAAAAAGTTCTGTGTGATCGGACAAGCATCAGTTTGAACAAAAGAACGAAAGACAACCATTTAAACAGATGACTGAGGTATCAAGACAGAAATAAATGAGGAAGTGACCATGAGTGAAATTTTAACATGTGGTTAGCTGATACCAAATGTCTGATGTTTCCTGTTGGTTTAAGTGTTTGTGCCTGTCACATATGGCAGCATGAGAAACTTCTATCCTCTTCTATCTGATATAAATACACTACAGTGTGTTAGAAACATGTATTTTATAAACATTCATTTAAAGCGTTGGCTCTTAAGCAATCAGAATATGATATTCCCAGTGTTTAGAGACACGATAAGGATGGTGGCGACAATTTCTGGATTGTATTCTCAGACTCATCGTAAGAGGGCAGATGATTGTCCAATTTGAATGCTGAAACACATTTTTCCTCAATAGCTGTGTCAGCATTAGTTCATAGTGTCATGAATCGCTGTGTGGCAGGCAGGCAGGAGTGGTGGACCCAAAATGCAGAACTCAGACACAGAAGTGAAACTTAAAGCGCAGCTTTATTGCTGGGAAAAACCTAGTACAAACTAAACTCACCAAAAGACAAACAAAAGTCTGAACAGAGGAACCAAGGACTGAGACACTGGAAAAGAAATACAAAACTGGAGCAGGAGACTAAACACTAGGAACATAGACGCAGAACACACAGCTAGTTGAGGGTACGACATGACTTGTTGTCATGTCCCATCTATTATAGTCTTCTTCTCTGCATTTAGCACACTCTATAGTCTCCCTCGCCCTCTTGGTGGTGTCTCTGTATTTCATCTCCCTTGCCTTTTCCGGTGTTGCTCTCCTTGTGTTTCATCTCATCTCCACAGTCTGTCGTGTATTTCATGTCTTGTTTCTTATTCCCTCTCCTATTGTTAAGCTCAAAGTGTTTTATTTTGAAGCTACCTTGTCTCATGTGTGTTATGTTCAGTTTTGTCGTGCAAATTTCCTAACAGACATATTTCGAAGTAACCAGCAGCAACTAGACATTGCACAAGCTTCAAACACTTCCTTTGTGGTCATGTGTCTGCATGCTGTTTGTTGTTTGTTCTTTTTTCAGTGCATGATTATTTTCTTTTGTTTGTTGGCCCCTCTCATGGGTACCAAGGCTATTTGAAGATAAGAACTGAGACTGAAGAAGAAATACTTAAAGCATCATGGGATGCAGTCCGTCAGTCGCCACTCAGTGGTTATTGTCCGGCAAGTTCGTACCTTCACCTGCCTGTCCTCCTGACCGCCTAGATTTCAGAGAAACCGCGTATCATCCTCTTCGTCTCCCTGAAATCCTCTCCTGCGGGCACTCATTCCTCCAGGTTTAAACGGTCCCGATTACGGCGTCCCCGTGTCGTTTATTTCCCGGTCTCTTCTATTTAGCGCCAAAGGAGCGTGTTGTCTTTGGTTATTCCGGGTCACCTTTGGTTGAAAACTAAAGTTTGTTTTGTGTGCATTTCTGCGTATTGTGTTTGCTTTTGGGTCCAGCTTGCGTGCTAAAACTACGGTTCATGACACTTTTAGGACATCCTGATAATAATGAATTACAGTAGTCCAGCCTGCAAGTAAAAAAAAATGCATGAACTAGTTTTTCAGCATCGCTTTGAGACAGGATAATGAGACATACACAAGAGATATTGTGCAAATGGAAGAAAGCAGTCCTACATATTTGTTTAATATGTGCCTTAAAGGAAATGACTCAAATATTCCTCACAGTGTTATTAGAGGCCAGGGTAATGCCATCCATAGTGAGTATCTGGTGAGACACCATGTTTATAAGATTTTCAGGGCCGAATACAGTGACATGAGTTTTATCTGAATTTAGAAGCAGAAAATTAAAGGTCATCCAGGTCTTTATACCTTTAAGACATTCCTTCATTTTAAGTAACTGGTGTGTGTTCTCTGGTTTCATGGATAGATAAAGTTGGGTTTCATCTGCTCAGCAGCGAAAATGTTATGCTATGCATGTATTGTTTTCTATACACACAGTGTAGAAATTTAGTCACTGTGTGGTTTCAGTGGATGATTGCGACAAAAAAAACAGACAATTTTTTCTCTTG
The DNA here is from genome assembly GCF_041146795.1 of Maylandia zebra. NCBI lineage: Eukaryota > Metazoa > Chordata > Actinopteri > Cichliformes > Cichlidae > Maylandia > Maylandia zebra. The sequence goes on from NC_135187.1 coordinate 8,054,403, forward strand.
TGGTACTGGTTTAGTTCTCTTAGTATTTACCTTCCCTCTGTGTTGTCCGCAGTGTTTCCTGTGTTTGTCAGTCTTAGTCTCTGCGTTCAGTTATTCAAAGATAAGCTGTAGGGCTGTCTTCTCTCCATTCTTTAACTTGAACAGGAAGTTTGTATTCTCCATCATAAAGGTTTGAACAACTTTTTAAAGCCACAAAAGTGTAAAAGAAAATATTCATGAGTATAGATGCTGACCAAAGATATACAAATTGGACAAGAAAGGGGAACCAACATGACCCCCCCACCCCAAAACTATAGTCATTAAAAAAACTGACATTCAAGGAAATACTAAACACAGCACAGAATTCGAACATAAATACTTCTTAGATTGAAGAGAATAAATCATTGTTATAATAATAATAATAAAAATAAAATTGAAAAATATTGACTGAAAAGTTGTTGGCTTTATATCGTACAGCCTTTTCAGTATTTGGCTTAAGAGAAAGTTGAAAACAGATGACAAAACAGTTTAAAAAAAAAAGTTCAGACAAAATAGTATTCAAAGCTTATTAAAACCACACTGAGTAAAACAAAATTGCTTCCTTGCTGAATTTTGTGACTCATGTCTTGGACTGACAGATGAGGTGGTTCTTGTCCACCACCTGCTTTCTTCTGGTCCTGAATAAGGCCTATGGGATACGAGGAGTAACAAAGTTATAACCAGGAAAAGAAGAAGCCAAACAGAGCAAACTGTGAAAAATGATAGTGTTATGGCGGCGTAGGTCAGAGTGTGAGAGTGGAACCAAAAGCACATTTAGATGGAGGTACTGTACCAGACTGAATATCAATCGGAGATAAAGTATCTGAATTTCAGGCGGAGTTATCCAGCGATTCTATATAACGAAGGCAGAGAGGCAGGCAGGTGAAGTTTGGAAACAGACGTAGTATGAGTTGTGGCTGAGATTGCACAGAGAAAACATGGAAATGTATTTCATTTTATCTATTGGTCACATGTTATGGTAATATTGCTTTTTTGTCACTTAATTGTACATGTGTGAGACAGCATTTAGCTACAACTTGCACACTGTTAGGCGTTGTGAGACAATTGAAGACACACAGTGGGGGGATTCAGCTGGTTGTGAAGCCTTTTTTTTTTATATCTCTCAGGAGGGGGGAAAAGGCAGGGAGCGATCTTTAGGTGACACTGTAAGAGGAGAAGAGGAATGAAAGGCCAAGCACTAACGTAGGTTAGCAGACCCCCAAAGTTTGATTCTGTTCATCTGGATGCAGTGTTTTCAGTGGGGGAAACATTTTGTCACTCATCCAAGTTACTTCTTCAGTCGGACTTGGATGAGTGAGTGAGTCTGACACTTAGATGTGTGACGAAACGTTTCTTCCTCTAAAAACGCTACGTCCAGTTGAACAGAATCAGACTTTGGGGATTTACTTTACTGAATGATTGAGCATGCATCAAGACGTAGGTGGGTTAGCAGACTATCTGGCGAAGGCTAGATGTGTGCGCTGGTCTTAAATAAAGCTGGCTCAATCATCACCAGGTGTGGATACTGGGTGAGATGATGATGATGACTCCAGAGGTGGAGACCACAGCACTGTAGAAAAATACTGCCACTCACCCGAACAATGACAAATAGTTTAATTTAGAAGGACTCAAGTCAACCCCCAGATATTTCGGAGGCGGGAACAACAAAAGTAAAAACCCAAAGAAGGTGTTGTGTTGTTGTGGGCTGTGTCCCAGTTCAGGGTCTGCACGCTTGAAGTACGCATTCTGAGTGCGATTACGTCACCGCTACGCGACAACGGCTGTCCCAATTTGAAGTGTACTTCAAATGCATACTCCAAATGCGCCGTCGATGTCCCCAAATATCAATCGTGGTCCGGTGCACGCTTCGTGGTCCCATATATCCACACACACAATCCACAATCCATAGCGTGGCGGTGGGTGTGGATAATTTTGCCGCAAAATACGTCAGAAGGGAGCGGCCGAAGAGTGAACTGTCAAAAGTAAGTACTGAATATAATGTCACTTATTTATGTGCGAATGTTTAATAATGAAGAACATTAAAACATTACTGTTGGCCACATGCCGGCAAAGTTATGTGACATTAGTGATGTTTGTACTTTCAGCGTTAACTTGGTTTTAAAGCCTCTACTTCTATATATATATATATATATATATATATGTAACGTGAGGGTTCACTAGATGGTTGGGAATCTCTCTGAATAATTAGGAACAGCAAGACGGAGACGGATAACTTTTTAGCAGCCTCTTTACTTTTAGCACCCTGCAACAACAACCCACACTTCCTGTGTGTCGCCCTCATGAATACTTCACTGGCCTCTCAGAAGCCAGGAAATCTTATACTCAGATCAAAACAGGGAAAACAACCAGGTAGATATAACACATACTTATTACTGGTTTGAACATGCATGTCTAAACATTCAAACATGTAAATATCAAAACACGTAACCACCAAATAGCTACATAACTAGCTTTATAACCTTTGTAAACACCTCTTTGTATATCAAAGTAGATTTAAATTTACTTCTACACTTTACATTTTCCTCCCCCCCTCACATAAGAAACGTCCCCGTTTCCCTACAGAAAAGGAAGAGAAAAAAAACCCCCAACATGCTGCAAGCAAAGGGGACAACAATAACACATTAGCAAAACCAAAAACAAGTTCAGTTCAAAACATAGTCCTTGAGGTATCTGGGAGGCACAACTTGACGTCTCCCACATCGCCGTGAAACACCAGATACTCGATGAGGAGTTGAAGGGACAATGTCTGATTGGTGTATCACCACATGGCCAGAGGGAGAAGTCGTTACAGTCTCAGACCGAGGAGAAGGGGACAAAGGAGAGTGGGAATGGGGTCGTGACTGGTTTAGAGGTGGTGGCTGACAAACCTGAGGGTCTGATGAGGTTGCAGGGCTGCGGCCCTGAACATTCCAGCTCCCTTCAGCTGCAGATTTTGAAGCTGTGAAGGGCAACGCACCTGATAATGCAGTCAACTGTGGAATCTGGGGCTGTACAGGTATGTCACCAGCAGGTGAGTTGGTTCCACCTTTAGGAACAGGTGCTTTGTACGGCCTGAGACGATTGTAGTGAACAATTTGAGTCTTGTCTGATTGGTCCAGGAGGTAGCGAATCCTGTACGTGACACCAGGGTTTTCTCCATCTGTTCCAAGGCACTCCAATATCTCAAAGGGGCCCTTCCAATGTGGAGCAAGTTTCTGCTTTGCTGTAGTGGGGTCATTTAACCACACCAAGTCACCCGGAACATAAGGAGTGTGTTTGATGCCCCTATCGTACAATTGTTTCTGCTGGTTGTGGGCACAATCTCTGTTCCATGCAGCAGTGCTGAAGGCAGACTGAAGTCTCTGAGTCAACTGGGTGACGTAGTCAGCAGGAGAAACAGAAGTAGATGATGCTGACATGTTGGTAGGCAACAGCATATTAGCAGGCATCCGTGCCTCATGTCCATGTGTGAGAAAAAATGGCGTAAACCCCGTGGTAGAGTGAGGACTGGTGTTGTAAGCCAAAGCAACTTGATTGAGGCAGTCATCCCATTCGCCAGGCTGCTGAAGGAGTAACTTAGCTAACTGGTCAATAAGTGTTCGATTGAACCTCTCGACCATCCCATCGCATTGAGGGTGATATGGGCTGGTCCGTGTCTTCTGGATGCCTAGCAGCTGACACAGATGTTTCACCAGGTCAGATTCAAACTGACGTCCTTGGTCCGTGTGTAGCATTTCAGGGACGCCGTGCTGACAGATGAAGTTGTCAAACAGGCATTTTGCAACTGTTGTGGCACGTTGGTCTGCGATAGCATAGAGATTGACATATTTCGAGAAATAGTCTTGAACAACGAGCACGTACCTGTTGCCACGACTCGTAATGGGGAGTTCAAGTATGTCAGCTGCCACCTTTTGAAATGGCTCCGCAGCAACAATTGTTTTCATTGGAGCTCTGTGATGAGGTGTGGGATTCCGTCTGGCATCACATGGAGTGCATTGTGTGCACCATATTCTGATGTCACGTGACATGAATGGCCAGTAATATAGCTGCTGAGCACGTTTCAGGACCTTATCTGCTGATAGGTGACCGGACACTGGGTTGCCATGCAGCAGCTGTAGGACAGTGTCTTTTAAAGATTCAGGAACAACCAACTGATGCAACACTGACTTTTGGGACGGGTTGAAAGCTTTACGACAGAGTAAGCCATTGTGAAAGGTAAGTCTAGAGTACTCATGCCATAGCACTTTTTCCTGAGGTGGGCATTTTTTCATACGCCAGTAGGGTGGTTTCTGACCCTTAGCTTTCCAGCCAATGACTTCTGACAGTACAGGATCTTTTTGTTGTTCACTTTTGAGATCATCTTCAGGCAGCTCAAGCACAAATGTGGATGAAACAGATAGCGCTGCACACTGCAGTCGTGGATCAGGAAGGTCATTGCATGGAATGTGTTTTTGGTCAGTACTGCAGGGACTATGGTTGGGCGGGCCTGCAGGACCCACGCACCTCTCTTCAGGTTTCAAGGTAGCAGAAGCAGTGCAGACTGTGTCCTGCTCTACGGTTTCACCAGTGACAGGGCGACGTGACAGTGCGTCCGCATTGAGGTGGCGGTGGCCATCTTTATGAATCACAGTCCACTCAAAAGGATCAAGTTCAAGAGCCCAGCGAGCACGGCGACCAGTTCTATCACTGTCAATGGGTATTTTCCGAAGACCCAGGAGGGGCTTGTGATCCGTGACAATAACAAATGGCTGCTTGTAGAGGTAGTGCCGAAAATGTCTAACTGCCCAAACAATGGCCCAGAGTTCTCGATCATAAGTCGACCACTTTCTTTCTGCCTTTGTAAGCGCATGGCTAGCATAGGCAATGACTTTCTCTTGCTGTCCCTGTTTTTGAGCTAGTACACTGCCAATAGCTGTGCTAGAAGCATCAGTATACAGAGAAAATGGCAATGTGAAGTCAGGGAATGAAACCACTGGAGGGTTTGAGAGGGCATGTTTCAGATACATGAATGCATCCTGGCACTGAGAAGTCCATTGAAAAGTTGCATGCTTCTCAGTGAGAGCATGTAGGGGGACACTGTGGTGCGCAAAGTTTTGAATAAACTTGCGATAATATGAACAAAGTCCAAGGAATGACCTTACTTCTGTCGCTGTTTGTGGAATAGGCCAGGCTTGCACACTGTTCACATTTCTGGGGTCAGGCTGGATGCCATGTTTTGATACAATGTGGCCCAGAAATTGTACCTGATCTTTGGCAAAACAGCATTTTGAGGGGTTTAGCTTCAAGCCACTTGCCTGGAATCTGCCGAAAATTTCTTCCAGATGCTGGAGATGTTCTGCGAAAGAGCGGCTGTAAATGAGGACATCATCCAAATACACTAAGCAGGTTTTCCAGGGAAGGCCACGAAGTACCATCTCCATTAACCGCTGACATGTGGCTGGAGCGTTTGTGAGTCCCATGGGCATAACAGTGAAGTGGTAAAGTCCACTGCCGGTTGTGAAAGCAGTTTTCTCACGATCCTTCTCTTCCAGTTCAACCTGCCAATAGCCATGTTGAAGGTCCATTGTGGAGAACCAGGCAGAACCTGACAGCGCATCCAGTGCATCATCAACCCTTGGAAGAGGATGAGAGTCTTTGATTGTCACTGCATTGAGTTTCCTATAGTCGAGACAGAAACACCACGTACCATTTTTCTTTCGCACCAGAACAACTGGGGCGGCCCATGGGCTGTAGCTTTCTTCGATGACACCTGCCTTTAAAAGGTTGTCAACTTGAGTCTGTATTTCAGCTCTCTGTTCAGGTGTCACTCTATAGGCTCTTTGTTTAATCGGTGTAGCATCACCTGTGTGAATATGATGCTTAATTATGCCTGTGTGACCTCTGTCCTCTGAGTGCTTACTGAAGATTCCTGAATACTTCTGGAGAAGTGATTTCAGGGACTGAACCTGGGAGTGTGACAAGTTTGTTTCATCTATTTCTACCGGCAGAGTCGAATCATACACAGGTGAAGTAGCACAACATGTCTGCTCCAGTGGAATGATATCAACAGATGAGCCTGAATGAAACTCACCAAGATGCTGTCCAGGGTACAGTTCGATTTCATCACTGGAGGGATTAAGCATTCGAACCACTGTAGTACCATTCTGAACTTCACTGAGAGTGTGAGCCACAACAATGTCACATGTTGGATTAGGGATCAAGACACCATAGTAGTCTGTTGGAACAGGAGAAGCCGGTGTGGCTGCTGACACACAGGCTGTGATCAGAGTTTCGCTCATAGCTGGAATTTTGGTTGGCGCTAACACGGAAACATTACAGCAGGCAGCCACCTCATGTCCTTTGGGCAACAGGGGAATTTTCATGTCCCACAGTTGCAGCACTTTGTTTTTGAGGTCGAGAAGAGCATGGTGCCTCTGCAGAAAATCCCAACCTAGAATGACTGGCTGGTAAGCACCTCTGAGGACTTCAAAGTCCTGCTGCCATACCTGAGTCCCAAGCCTAATACCAACGGTTAACTTGCCTAAGATTTCCAGACGTTCTCCATTGACCGAACGAGCTGGCACAGAGGATGCTACCATAGGCCGTTTTTTCAAAGCTGGATGAGCGTTTCGAAAATCTTCACTCACAAGGGAGACAAAGGAACCAGAGTCAATTAGAGCACACACTTCAATGCCCTCGACAATAGCCAAGACATTAGAGGAGACTGATCCATCAGATTCTGAGGGGAACTGGGGGATGTGGTTTTGGGGCCCTGATACTGTAGCTGATGTTTGCCCCTCAACAGCAGCTAATGAAAGTTTCCCTGTGGGCCGGAGGTGAAATGTGCAGGCCTTTCCGGGGACTGGAAACGAACACCGGTCCTACTGTAGGACGCAGCATCTCTAACTCTACGTGGAGCAGGACTGGGACTGCGTCGGTATCTGTTATTGTCAGGGTAATTGTACCTGGAATACTGGGGGGGCTGTTGGGAAGGGTATGTGCGTTGATCGTGTTTCTCACATTTGTCCCACTCATTGAACCTCTGGGGAACAGGGGAAGAAGAACGTTCACGGTGAGACTCTGGATCACGATGATAACGCCTCTCAGGCGAGCAATAGTCTCTGGAATGTTGTCTGGCATGATAAGGCGACGGGGACGCACTGCGGGTGCTGTACTGAACATTGGAAGAGGAGGATCTATCACGACTGGAGTCCAAACGTTGGGCAAGGTAACTCTGTTTCTCCCGTAACTGCTGTACTTCATGTTTCAGGCTGGTTACAGTAAGCGTGAGCTCCTCAACCGCTTGAAGAAGTTTAGCATCAGTAGGCTGAGGACGTATCATAGCAACCTGTTCTGAAGACGGAATATGAGAGGATCCTGCAGCTGTAAGTTGCAATGCTGCCCGTGCTCTCTCACAACGGCTGGCAATGCGCAGGGCTCCGTCGAGATCCTCTGCACCCATCTCATGAATCTTAGATTGCAAGGTGGGGTCCAACCCAGCAACAAAACGGCGAAATTTTTCACCTTCCAAGGCATTGTAGTCATAGTTAGGGAAAGCTTCAAGCACAAGACGGGTAATATCCGCGCTGTACACATCTAAACTTTCACCTGGTTTCCGGGGGCGAGCATTCACATGTGTCTGGAAGAATGGCAGAGAATATTTTGGACCGAAAACCTCTTTCAGCTTATCCTTCACTAGATCATAGTCTTTCTGGGCTGATGAAGGCAAACTGTCCCAGTACAAAAATGCAGCATCTGCTAGACAAGTAGGCAGAACAGAGGACATCACAGTTGGCAAATCTACCTCAGGTGGAGTCATAGCTTGCACTGCCACTTCAAAGCGACGAGACCAACTAGTAAAAGATTCAGTCCCATCTCCTTTAAAAACAGGTGGAAGATCTATTGTCAGGGCACTGGAAACGGTATGGTGGGCGGGAGCAGCAACAGTCCGCATTGCATCCACTGACCTCGAATGTGGCACAGGAGAAGAGCGCAGCTCATGCACAGATTCACTCTCGTCAGCCGACATGTTCCCAACAAATATCCAGCTCAAAAAAAAAAAAAATCACAAAAACAGAGAGAAAAGCTGCAACAATCCTTCCTATCTCCAAAAATTATTACTATTATTATTTTCAGTTCATCAGCTGTTCACAGAGAGGGATAAATCCCAGCGGGGGAAAAAAACGATCTTATCCGCAGCTTGGGAGTAAAACTCACCAAATACACAGATCCATCAAGAAAATAAATCCCACCGCTGCCACCAGATGTAACGTGAGGGTTCACTAGATGGTTGGGAATCTCTCTGAATAATTAGGAACAGCAAGACGGAGACGGATAACTTTTTAGCAGCCTCTTTACTTTTAGCACCCTGCAACAACAACCCACACTTCCTGTGTGTCGCCCTCATGAATACTTCACTGGCCTCTCAGAAGCCAGGAAATCTTATACTCAGATCAAAACAGGGAAAACAACCAGGTAGATATAACACATACTTATTACTGGTTTGAACATGCATGTCTAAACATTCAAACATGTAAACATGTAAATATCAAAACACGTAACCACCAAATAGCTACATAACTAGCTTTATAACCTTTGTAAACACCTCTTTGTATATCAAAGTAGATTTAAATTTACTTCTACACTTTACATATATATATATAAAAAAAACACCCAGCACGCCCCTGCGGGCGGTTTATCCTTCAAGCTCGGGTCCTCTACCAGAGGCCTGGGAGCTTGAGGGTCCTGCGCAGTATCTTAGCTGTTCCCAGGACTGCGCTCTTCTGGACAGAGATCTCCGATGTTGTTCCCGGGATCTGCTGGAGCCACTCGCCTATCTTGGGAGTCACCGCACCTAGTGCTCCGATTACCACGGGGACCACCGTTACCTTCACCCTCCACATCCTCTCGAGCTCTTCTCTGAGCCCTTGGTATTTCTCCAGCTTCTCGTGTTCCTTCTTCCTGATATTGCTGTCATTCGGAACCGCTACATCGATCACTACGGCCGTCTTCTTCTGTTTGTCTACCACCACTATGTCCGGTTGGTTAGCCACCACCATTTTGTCCGTCTGTATCTGGAAGTCCCACAGGATCTTAGCTCGGTCATTCTCCACCACCCTTGGGGGCATCTCCCATTTTGACCTCGGGACTTCCAGGTTATACTCCGCACAGATGTTCCTGTACACTATGCCGGCCACTTGGTTATGGCGTTCCATGTATGCCTTGCCTGCTAGCATCTTGCACCCTGCTGTTATGTGCTGGATTGTCTCTGGGGCATCTTTACACAGCCTGCACCTGGGGTCTTGCCTGGTGTGATAGACCCCAGCCTCTATGGATCTTGTGCTCAGAGCTTGTTCTTGTGCTGCCATGATTAGTGCCTCTGTGCTGTCTTTCAGTCCAGCTTTGTCCAGCCACTGGTAGGATTTCTGGATATCAGCCACCTCCTCTATCTGCCGGTGGTACATACCGTGCAGGGCTCTGTCCTTCCATGATGGTTCCTCGTCTCCCTCCTCTTTCTTGGGTTTCTGCTGCCTGAGGTATTCACTGAGCACTCGGTCAGTTGGGGCCATCTTCCCAATGTATTCTTGGATGTTCGTTGTCTCATCCTGGACTGTGGTGCTGACACTCACCAGTCCCCGGCCCCCTTCCTTCCGCTTAGCGTACAGCCTCAGGGTGCTGGACTTGGGGTGAAACCCTCCATGCATGGTAAGGAGCTTTCTTGTCTTTATGTCAGTGGCTTCTATCTCCTCCTTTGGCCAGCCTATTACCCCAGCAGGGTACCTGATCACGGGCAGGGCGTACGTGTTGATGGCCCGGATCTTGTTCTTACCATTCAGCTGACTCCTCAGGACTTGCCTGACCCTCTGCAGGTACTTGGTGGTTGCAGCTTTTCTAGCGACCTCTTCATGGTTCCCATTCGCCTGCGGGATCCCCAAGTACTTGTAACTGTCCTCTATGTCTGCAATGTTGCCTTCTGGTAGTTCAATCCCCTCAGTTCTGACTACCTTCCCTCTCTTTGTTACCATCCGACTACACTTCTCCAGTCCGAACGACATTCCAATGTCATTGCTGTATAGCCTGGTAGTGTGGATCAGTGAATCGATGTCTCGTTCACTCTTGGCATACAGCTTGATGTCATCCATGTACAGGAGGTGGCTGACAACTGCTCCGTTCCGTAGTCGGTATCCGTAGCCAGTCTTGTTAATGATCTCACTGAGGGGGTTCAGGCCTATGCAGAACAGCAGTGGGGACAGAGCATCTCCTTGGTAGATCCCGCACTTGATGGTGACTTGTGCTATGGGCTTGGAGTTGGCCTCTAGTGTTGTACGCCACATCCCCATTGAGTTCCTGATGAAGGCTCTTAGGGTCCCATTGATCTTGTACAATTCTAGGCATTCCAGTATCCAGCTGTGGGGCATTGAGTCATAGGCCTTCTTGTAATCAATCCAGGCAGTGCACAGGTTGGTCAGTCTGGTCTTGCAGTCTCGGCTGATTGTTCTGTCTACCAGTAGCTGGTGTTTTGCGCCTCTGGTATTCTTGCCAATTCCTTTCTGTGTCCCGCTCATGTATTGACCCATGTGCCTGTTCATCTTAGCCGATATGATGCCTGACAGGAGCTTCCATGTAGTACTGAGGCAGGTTATTGGTCGGTAGCTGGAGGGGACCGGTCCCTTCTTGGGGTCCTTGGGGATCAGGACCGTCCGGCCTTCAGTTAGCCATTCCGGGTGTCTCTCGTTAACTAGCAGCTGGTTCATTTGTGCTGCCAGACGCTCGTGGAGTGCAGTTAGCTTCTTCAGCCAGTAGGCGTGAACCATGTCGGGCCCTGGTGCTGTCCAACTCTTCATACTGGAGACCCTTTCTTGGATATCTGCCACTGTGATGGTTACTGGACCCTGTTCAGGGAGGTCGCTGTGGTCTGCCCTCAGATCCTCTAGCCACTGAGCATTGCCGTTATGGGTTGCATCCTTCTCCCATATGCTCTTCCAGTATTGCTCCGTCTCCAGCCTTGGTGGTGCTGTTCTCTTATTGTTCCCTTGCCACTGAGAGTACACCTTTGCTGGTTCTGTGGAGAACAGCTGGTTTATTCTCCTGCCTTCTATCTCTCTGGTGTACCTCCTCAAGCGGCTGGCCAAGGCTGTGAGTCTTTGCTTGGCAGTTTCCAAGGCCTCAGGTATGGACAGCTTGCTGTATTTCTTAGGCACCTTATTCGTCACACCTTTCTGCAACTCCGTTAGTTGGCTAACCTCTCTCCGTGCTACTTTGATCTTGCCCTCTAGCCTCCTTCTCCATGGAGGGTACTGCCCCTTGTGGCTGTTCAACTTGTAGCCAAGCATCTCACTGATCACTGTTGCCGTATTGTAGATCAGCTTGTTAGTGTCGGTAATCGTGGTTGTAGGTATTGCCCGTAGTGCTGCATTAACATCATCTAGCAGACCTTCTGAGGGTACTTCACGTAATCTTGGTAACCGGCTACGGGGGATCCAGGTTTCAAGCTTGGCCATGATCCTATTTTTCAGGTCATTTCCTCTCGCACTCAACGATCCTTCTCCTATCACACTTGGGGCTATGTACCCAATCTCGGGTGGGGGTGATGATATCTCCCCCCTGACCTGGCGTCCTGACTCCTCCTTGCCGTAGCATTTGTGTTGTACCTCGTCAATCTCTAGCTGTGAGAGCAGTCCCTTCTTTCGAATGTTGGAACACTGAGCTACTAGTTGTTTCGCCGTCATTGTGGATGTTGGGTATCGAAGAATCCATAGGTCCCTCATCCTATTCATGTAGCCCCTTCCGCCGGGGTTACTTGCGTAGTAGCATTCCAACAACGCCCTGTTTTCGTCCCTTGCCCACTGATGCCTTCTTGTTCCAGTAGCCCACTTTTCGTCAGGGTGCCCTGGTTCCTCAACACCTGACGCGGACCTTGTTGATCCGGGCGACGTCCGAGCCGGCATGCCTTCATATTTATCTGTCTCGCTCATGTCTGCGGTAGGCTTGCTTAGCATAGGGGGTCTAGCCTTAGGACCCTTACTGGATACAGACGCCCCAGGCAGGAATCGAACTTGCGATCCTCTGTTCCAAAGGCGTGTAGTCTAACCACTACGCTATCCAGCTGATTGATATATATATATATATATATATATAAAGTCGACCTTAATCTTACAGAGAATGTGATGATTTTGTGGATAATTAAAGTCAGTCATATATCCACTGTGATATTATTCTGTTATCATATGTTACCTTATATATGTAATCAAAATAGTTGAATTATGTTAACTGCTGTAGGTCATATATTATCCTTTAGTTTAGATGGTGTGCTGTGTATGTAGTTTAGTCCTCATTATACTTTTGGGTTAAAAGAACATAATCATTTTCGTAGGTCATTAGATAAGTGTGCATCACTCTGTATCCTTGATCTGCTGTGAATGTGTTACACTGTTTGTGGACATGTCATACTGCTGAATCATGAAGAGAATGTTGTGTGCAGAGGACCTTGTGCAGATAATAGAAGAAACAGACCACATTCCAGACCCCCACCTTTCAGAAGAGCAGAAAGACAGGGAGCCGAGGTCATAACTTAGGCGCAGTAAGAGAGAAAGAATGTGAAGGTTTAGGCTTTTACGGCCAGGTGGGGGCCACTAGAGAGTATAAAAAGCTGGGTAACCCGTCACCATTTTGAGACTTGCTGTGACCCTCTGCAGGCAGGTCTCCCCATCATGATGGTTCTAATGCTCATAAGTGTTGAATTGTATGGAAATAAATGATTGTTGATTGAGCATTTATACACCGAGTATTGTCCTTCCTTCAGCCCAAAGATTAAAAGAATTGGGAGATTACAACACCACAAACACAACAAGCTGAAAGTCAGTGATGCTGCTCGGTTTGCAGTCCTGAATATCACGGCACAAGCAGGATTCACTGCACTGTTAATGTTAGCTATGTTATATTGCTGCCTCTGTTCGGTGGTGTCGAGCCAAACGGACTTTAATGTGTGTTTGAACGAGCTGACGGTTCACTCGTTAAGCTGAAAGAAAGATGCTTTAATCACAGGAGTCACACATGTGTCCACTGTACCATCTGGGAACTCTGTTTGTTTAGCACTCATAATAACACAAACACTAAATCCTCCTTCTCTGGTGCTGTTGTGTAGCAGTGTGTACACCTGAGACTGTCACCTGTCTGTCTGTCCTGCACTTTCTCTCCTTTTCTTTCTCTCTGATTGTGGAATAAATGTATGAAAATGTATTTATAAGTTACACTTGTGTTTGAATCTTGCAGCTTATCACACATTTGATTTCCATGTGTGACGACTGTGAAGCCCAACTATCATGTTTTACAGTCCTGTGGTCTCAGCCTCAGATACTCAACTAATCAAAGTGATGTCATGACAAAAATCAATGACCAAAAAAACATTTTTCTCCTTCATTTCAGTCAAACAACGCTGTATGAAACATTTCTCGCGGTTAGTATCATGGTTGCTAGGCAACCTGAACAGCGCGACGAAGGCTAGACCGTCCCATTTCACAAGCCTCTCACTTCTGCACTTCTCATACTTATAGTACGCATCGTACGTAGTACGCATAGTGCGCGTACTTCAAGCGTGCAGACCCTGAATTTGGACACAGCCTTGACACGATCTGTTTTGTTTGGATCGCAGCACAAAAAAGTCTAACAGTGTCATCTTCCTAAAGCTTTTCTGTTCAGACATTCCTGGAGACAAAATTGAGAAACCTAATGAATCTGATAACAAGTTCTGAATTGGACTGAAAGATGGTAGAGCAGGATTCTTGAACTTCAGGCCGCGAGGGCCGGTGTCCTACAGGTTTTAATAGATCAGTGTTTCCATGCATTTTAGATTATTCAGTACATTTTCTCAATTAAATAGAGCCACTAATCTGCTCTTTAAGAAATGGTAAATGGCCTGTATTTGTATAGTGCTTTTACTAGTCCCTAAGGACCCCAAAGTGCTTTACACGGTCAGTCATCCACACATTCACACACTGGTGACAGCAAGCTACATTGTAGCCACAGCCACACTGACAGAGGCGAGGCTGCCGGACACTGGCGCCACCTGGCCCTCTGACCACCACCAGTAGGCAACGGGTGAAGTGTCTTGCCCAAGGACACAACAACCGAGACTGTCAGAGCCTGGGCTCGAACCGGCAACCTTCCAATTACAAGACGAACTGCCAACTCTTGAGCCACGATTGCCTGTTTTAGATATCACCCTGGGTCAACACACCTGAATCAAATGATTAGTTCATTACCAGGTTTCTGGAGAACTTCAAGACTTATTGAGGAGGTAATTTAGCCGTTTAAATCAGCTGTGATGGATCAAGGACACATCTAAAACCTGCAGGACATCGGCCCTCGAGGCCTGGAGTTCGAGACCTCTGCCATAGAGGGCAGATGGTTGTGTGTGGATGGCGGAGCAGCAACTGGACACCAACAATTTAAATGGAACAAATAGTGAATATACTGGACTATGAACAGCTCATGGCCAGAAGTGTTGGTTTAAATCATCCTTCACAGAACTATTTGTGAAAAACCAGCAGTAACTGGACAACTTAAATCTATGTGCCTGAAACTGAGTTCAGCCTGTAAAATATGAGCAACATTTGCTTAACAAAGTACATATGGCTGCTGTGTGTGCTAAACGCAAACGCACACACATTACATTATCACAGCAACATCTCTTTGCGAAATATGTTCGCATGGCTATGTTTAGATATGTTTTCTCAAATTTAAGATCAATGTTTGTGTTGTTTTTCATCTAACAGCTCATCCAATCAACAGTTCTTTTTTTTCTGCCTCGACCTGCTCACTTCTTATTTGAAACACTTGTGTTGTTTTTTAATAGCAATCTGAGAGAACTCAGATGTTTTGTATGTGAGAAGGCAGCACACTAGACCACCGGGCACACATCTCAACAACAAATCAACAACTTTGCCTTAGTTAATAACAGCAGTTACAAGACGATCGATGATGCTTCCTCCAACCGCTTTAGTTTAGGGAAGTTGTTGTTTTTAAAAGCTGTGAAACATGAAGTTGTCATCTAATACTTATTACAAGCCTACGGTAAGGTGTAAGGAAAGAATTAGAATGAGGACCAGTGATTATCTACATCTATATTAAATGCATAGTAATAGAATAAATAACAAAAAGAGTTTATCTGAGTAATTTATCAATATTTTGTTCTGTTTTTGTGATTCAGAGACATTTGGACGAACACTGCAGTCAGGATTTTGAAACCTCAGCATGATGAGCCATCCACAGAGCTACATAGAAGGTAAGACCAGTAACCCCTTAAAATCGTATGAAATCATTGCCAGAAAGTTTATTTAACCATCTGACAAATTTGTTTAAAAAAATTCCATGTATGATTTTTAATTTGCATCATATTTGCTACACCTCGCTAGCCGTGACAGAATAAGGTTTGTATACTGAAATAGAACAACATTAACTGTACATAACCTAAAAATATTCCAAGCCCACGTTAATTCTTTACTCATCCACTCATTCTCTTATAAGGTGAGGGACAAGGGGTGCCAGTCATTCTTTAATCATATCAATTTATTTTAGTCCTTGCAGTTATCAAAAATGTAAAGATTCGAAGTAATTGTTCTCAGAGAGGATGAATCAAAATGTACAAATATGCAAGAAAGAAAAATACGATAAACTGTTAAGTGTTTAAAAGGTGTGAAAAAGGAAGTAACCAAGACCAAATACAAAGAGGAACTGACCATAAGGACGTGTGACATGTAAACATGTTTTAACATGGGTGATATTCACGTATGGGATGTTTCCTGTTGGAGGAAAGCATCTTAATCAACTTAACTGTTCTTGCATTGACAATCTACTATAATACAGTGTACTATTATAGTAGTACTATAGTATTATATTTTGAGAAAATTTTAAAAACTGTTATAACAGATGAATACACACTTTTCTGAAGGTTCACATCTGTTTCTCCTCTAAATGTTCATCAGGTGAAACTGACTCTTGGCATGCAAAATCAAGCACATGGTCAAAGGTCAAGGCAGAGAGAGTGGCACTGCTGGTTCTCTGTCTTCTGCTCACAGCTGCTGTTCTCATTATTTATCGTCTCAGTGAGTTTGCGAGTGAGTTTTTATTTTATTTTATTTTTTATTTTTACATTTTCTATGAATCAGGTGAGGTGCATATTGTACACTGGCCAAGCCATCATGTCACTTCAGTGTTTTAGCAGCAAATTAAAGATTATGTGTTTATCTTTTTCAGGGCTTTTGTTCTTTTGTTTTTTGTAATCCTTGTTAATTTACAAAATCTTTGTTTCTCTTATTTTTTAACTCAGCGCTTGAAAACACGAAAATCAGAGAATCACTGAAAAAACTGGAAGAGCTCAGAATGAACTGTCAAAATGTTCTTACAGGTAAGCAAATAAAGATGATATGCTGTGATATTTGGCTATGCTTGGATTGTTCTGCTGGCACATAGCTGAGTATGAGCCAAGCTTGCCTAGTTTTTTTTTTTTTTTTTTTTTACCTGATACAAAGAATGTAGTTTTTTTTTTTTTACATTCAAGCATCAGAAAAAACTAGTCCTGATTAAATTAAAGTTAATTATTAGTTATCCTTTAGAGAGAGTCTCTGTTAGAATAATCATGCAGGACGGTGCACCCTACCTTTCCGAAATCCCAAATGATAAATACATTTGGATGAATTTGGTCTTTGACACATTTGCATCCTTATAGATATATATGAACAGTGATTTTTTTTTTGCCATGTGACTGAAATTGTTGCTGTAATCTCTTCGAAGATGGCTCATTTTATAAATGTGAAGAAGGCTGGGAGAAACATGGAGGAAAGTGCTATTACTTCTCCATCAGTCAATTATCCTGGAAACAGAGCAGAGATGAGTGTAGAGCTAAAGGAGGAGACCTGGTTAAGATAGACAGCAGGGAGGAGCAGGTATGAAACACTAGTCGTGTTTCCACATGTTTCAGCACAGAACTGTCAGATAAGGTAATTTTCTTCATCTTTTTGTGATCAGGCATTCCTGGAGAGAAGAGTGAGAGAACTAATGAAAGAAGGTGAGGACAAGTTCTGGATCGGACTGACAGACTCAGCAGTAGAGGGCAGATGGTTGTGGGTGGACGGATCACTACTGGATGAAAGGTTTGATTGTTGTGAAAAAATAAAAATAAAAAAATTCAATTTCCAGAATTAATATTCCCAGTTTTTACTTCTTTCTGTTCTTCATCTTTTAGTTTGAAGTTTTGGGCTGGCAAAGAGCCAAACAACGTGACAGAGGGAGATCCTGATGGAGAGAACTGTGTGAGAATGGGAGAAGAATTTGAAAATAAAGATCTGAAGTGTTGGTTTGATCAGTCCTGCTTAAAGCCTCAAAGAAGTATTTGTGAGAAAGCAGGAGTAACTGTGTAACTTAAATGTATATCTTTCTGAAATACAGTTCACCATGTTGAACACCAGAGTGGAGTGATGCAATTTTTTAAAAGAATTGTTGCAAACAGACAAACAGACAAAAAAAGAGTATGATTAAATAAATGAAAGTAAAAAATTTTGTATCTGGTATCTTCCTTACTGCTCTCATTATTTTTGTACAATGAATGTGAGAGCTCCTGTGAAATTTTCAATATTTTTTTCAATTATAAATTGTCCCAATTTTTACAACTTTTAAGCAATGAAAAAAAATCCACCACATTTTGGATTTCACTGAATATATAAATATGCAAAATAGCTATTGAAGGAATTATTAATTATTATAACATTTAAAGCAGAATGGAAGAAATGTTAAGTGTTAAAATGGAGTAAGTAATAGATATCATTGAAAAAGAAGTGGAATTGACCATTACAGTGTACATTACAGTTTTTTTAACCATTTCAAACTATTCACAGAACAATCAGCTGTTCTGCATTCAATAAGATGCCACACAAATTATTTGTGCCAC
Organism: Maylandia zebra; assembly: GCF_041146795.1. Taxonomy (NCBI): domain Eukaryota; kingdom Metazoa; phylum Chordata; class Actinopteri; order Cichliformes; family Cichlidae; genus Maylandia; species Maylandia zebra. The sequence continues at coordinate 8,072,344 of NC_135187.1, forward strand.
TCCAAAAAAATTATTTCTGTCCACTATAAAGGAGAACATCACAGCCTGATACCTGCAGGTCTGACAGCAGCAGGTGTATCATTCCTTTTTCTACCTGGAGACAGCAGTCGTCTCATTGTGCTGACACACAACACAAAACTATCCACAACACTACACAAGACAAAACATTAACTACACACTCCAAACACGCTAAACGTCTCAAATCTCTCACATCTCAATACTCGCTCTCTCTCTTTTTCTGCTGTCTCTCTCTCTCTCGCCGTCACTCCTAAAACTTCCCCCTCTACCTAAACAACCAAATGTTATGTTGCCATATCATTTTTCAATTTGTCGATATTGTACATTTTTCCACCAACACGAAAGGGTTTTTTTGTTTTTCTTTGTTATTTTTAATTTTCCTAGTATTTGCACTCATAAGAACCATGGGAACCCTCAGAAACCTTGAATTGAAGCTGGAAACTGTAAAAAAAACCCCTCTCCTATAGGTAAGAATATGGAGCTCATACACTGCAGCATTATATTAACCTTGAACTGTGTGACCATCAGTGAAATTTAATCTTCTGAGACACAGCTATTATTATTATTATTATTATTATTATTATTATTATTATTATTATTATTATTATTAAATGCACATTTTCACTCCTGCTGTCTCCAACTCCTAAAATATGAACAGTAAATTCTTATTTGCTGCAACCCCTCAAAGTTGAGCCCTTTCTAAGATGTGAAGAAGGCTGGGAGCAACACAGAGAAACCTGCTATTATTTATCGACCAGGAAGTTGTCCTGGAGCAAGAGCAGAGACGATTGCAGAGCTGAAAGGGGAGACCTGGTTAAGATAGACAGCACGGAGGAGCAGGTATAAAACGTTGCCGCAGGTTCATGTTTTCTGATTCTTACATTTTTGTCATCTTGGCACAGAAAACAGAGTAATTTTAATCAAAATTTCCCTTTAGGAATTCCTGGTTGAAAAAATAAGATACAAAATGCTGGATTTGGAGGACAAGTTCTGGATCGGACTAACAGACTCAGCATCTTAGGGCACATGGTTGTGGACGGATGGCTCACTATGAATTCTGGGATAGGTTGGACCACGAAGGATATTTACCTCGCCTTGTTTCTTGTGTTTTGGTATCAGCCGCAATAAAGGCTTGTTTTTGGTTTATTCAAGTTACTTGCCACGTTCCATTTTGTCAGCATTTAAATCCATTATTCACTCTTCACAAAATCAGCTTCAGCCTGGCTGTTCAAATATTTTGTTTTTTTACTTCCTCACATGCATACCTAGACTGTAAAAACAAACAAACTGTACTGCCCTGCACACTGAAAACTAACAGCTAAGGAGGATCAAGTGACAACAGTGGCCTATGCAACAAGTTGGATGTGACACGGTTTCACAGCACTCTGAGAGTTTGGAGAAGGTGGCCAAACAAGACACCATAAGCAGATGTTCCAATTCGGACATATTATATAATCATGGGAGTTGAGCAGGTTGTGTGGCCAGTGTATTGTTGACATAAAGCTGATAAGTCAGCCTCTAAAACATCCTGAACAGCAGGTAACGTGGCGAGAGACAAGATCAAGCTACAGGTAAGAGTTTAGAACTGCTTCTTGCTTTCTGCTCCCTGGGGCAGGGATAGCTCAGTAGGTAAAGTGGTCGCCCCATGATCGGAAGGTCGGCGGTTCGAATCCACTTAACGGCTACCCTGAGGTACCCCTGAGCAAGGTACCGTCCCTACACACTGCTCCCCGGGCGCCTGCTTAGTGGGCTGCCCACTGCTTCACAGAGTGAATGGGTCAAATGCAGAGAAAAACTAAAAAAGTAATTTCCCCATGGGGATCAATAAAGTATCCATTATTATTATTAAAAGTCTACAGTGTAATGCTTTCCTTGTTCTAATCCAATCAGAATAACATGTGCTCTAAAATCCATTTGTGACCCTCTGATTTACTAAGATGGATCCAAACTCATAATTCCCAGATGAGTTAGATCATGTCGTTACTGTTTTTAGTTGTGCTAAATGTTTTATAATGTGAAGACAACAGAAAACATTTTGCTTTGAAAAATTGTAATGATGGTCAGTGTAATCAGGTAAAGACCCAAAAACTGGATAAAAAATGAATTCATGAAGAATATTTTCAATAGTCTTCAATTTATCATTTAGATCTATTTAAACAGTTAAATAGTTTCCCATATTTTTTGCTCCCACTGTATGTTTTAATAATAATCTGATCACATTATGTGGTGAATTAACCCTTTTCATTTGTAGTATTTCACTGAGTTCATTTTATTACCACATCGCGTTAAACATTTTCCTTAAATTAATCTGCTGCCTTTTTATTTTCCTACATAAAATATTAATTACAAATACTATTTTAGACCCTGAACTGGTTAACGTTTTTTTTTTTTGTTGTTGTTGTTGTAATTTTTACATAGAGATTCTTGAGCTTTTCATCCTTTCATCAGTGTTGGTCACATTTATGGAAAAGACCCCATTCATAAAGCATGCAATAACACCAAAGTGAACAGAAACACAGTCCAAACAACACCAGCTGTTAGCACACTAATCGTTTCGCACACATTACCTTGAAACCTGAGGGCTCAGTCAGTGAATGATACTGTGAGCTTTTTGGCACCGACAGTGACGACATGTATGTGCACAAAGTATTGCAGCTTTTGTCATCGAATACTTTGTCCAAATACCAAACTGATGTTAGGTATTTGTGATTTTATATACTTTTTTGTTATGTTGACTGTAAAGGTTGTAAAGGTTGTAAAGGTGGCTTACTTTGCTGTTTCCAAACTACTGGCTAGTGGAAGTGGATCAATCAGTTTTACTGTTACCAATAGATGCATTTAATTTTAAGAGTGGAGTCTACTGTGAAGTAGTTATGAGAGAAGTAAAGGAGAAGAGAGTTGACATGGTTATAAAATCTGTGCAGGGAGGAGGGTTTGAGTAAACAGGTGGGATAACAATACAATGTGCTTGACAAACCACTCAATGACCCTGGAGCACTGCATTAAAAACATACAGTTGTTTAGTGAAAATGTCTGTACAGACTCGGGAACACCGTTCACTGCAATGTCCACAGAGAATATATATGTAGACAATGCTGAGGATTGCATAAATGTGTTCCAATATAAAATAGACCCTCACAAGGCTGACTGTGTCGATCCAGGTATCCTGGCTAAAATGTAAATCTACTTTTCCTTCTCCACAGCCTCCAGCAAAGCCATGGACTCTAGCGTGCCTCTCGTCCTTTTGCTGCTCATGTGCAGTTCAATCATGGTCGAAGCCCAACTCAAGGTGTATGATCTGCGAGCGACTGATCTTCCCACCGTTGTCCTGTTAACCACAGATGCCTATGTCAAGGTGTCCTCTGGTTTTACTTCTCTGGGTAAAACATCTGTACGCTACAATGACGCGAACCCCTGGTGGGAAGAGGAATTCTCGTATTTCAACATTAAGGAAAATGACACGCTGACCCTCGAGGTTTATGACTTGGACTTGGTCTTTGATGATTTGCTGGGAGTCTGCAAAAGGAAGCTGAAGGTGGGAACCTATCAGCATGACTGCTTCCTGACCAAAGGCGGGACTCTCCATTACACTTATACTCTTGGTTGAAACAGTCAGTAGGCATGCAGAGATTTGTATGACATCTGATGTCCACAGGCAGCCTTCATTTACCACAGCCTAACAATGTAGACTGTTATAGTAGATCTGAAATCCATTTTCAGGGTTTTGATCATGCTCACATTAACCAAAAATATTAAACCTCTAAAAAACCTGTAAAGTTTTTCTACTACACTTCAGTCCTTGCTGCCTTGTTTCACCAATTGAAATAAAGTTTCTTGCAATGAAAACATGAAAAAATAAAAGAATGACTAAGCAAATATTCAGAGAATGTCTGACATGTATGATTTAATAAAAGAAACATATTGAGAATATTGTGACTGACAAACAGATTTTTGAAGAGAAAAAATATTTCTATCCATTTGAATTTAAAAGAAGCTATGTTGAAATTGTCCAGTGCCTACTGGGGTAGGCGTAAATTATGGCTTTGCGGGCCATATTTTACGCCTACCCCCTCATCGCCCAGCTAAGATTGCCATGACATGGCGTCCACGCACTGGCAAGCGAAAGCAAGGCCGACCAAAGACCACTTGGCTTGAACATTCATGGATGATCTGAGAACTGTTGACATTGCCTGGGACGAAGCTGTAGCAGTCGCTGCTGACAGACATCGATGGAGACCACTAGCTGCCCGATGCGCCGCCCGGCGTAGGAGGAACTAAGTCTAAGTCTAATGTTGAAATTAATGTTTATATGAGAATAAGCCTATGGTTACTAGGATAAATTGAATGAAACACGAAGTGACTGTATGTTCATATACATACATGGAATTAATAATAAGTCACTTGAAGAATGCCTGACCATCGGTTTGTGCCTTGAAGCTCAAGCAAAAATGGGCAACAGGGCAATGATCAAAAACACAGCAACAAATCCACCTCTGAATGGTTAAAAAAACAAATTCTGGAGTGAAACATCAAAGCCCCCAGTCCCCTCCTGGTTCACATTCCCCCTCTGAGGTTCCAGAAACTGGGACAATCCTTTTTGTCTTTTTTATGGCTTTATAGTGGGAGTAAGGGCGCCCTCCGTTTTCGAGGTGCGCCTGCTGCTTGCGGCACAGGGAGGAGAGGGCGGGGCAGTCCAGAGGGAGTCTTCGCCCAGGGCGCCAAACAGGCTAGGACCGCCACTGCGTGACATTTCTTCTCATTGTGTTTGTTATTTTTCATATTCCAATGAAGGCTTTAAGTGTTTCAGAGTGATCACATACAAGAAAATAAACCTTCACAATAAAACAGGAAATGATAAGACACACATACTAAACATATACGGAAAGATGCACACTAAATCTATCTGTGATATCAGGATTCACCATGGTAACAGGTAAAAATAGAGCAGCACCATCGTTTTAATCCAGTGAATATGTTTCATTGTTGACTGTGATGTTTATCTTCAACAGAGAGATGAAAATAGTCATTGTCCTGTTGCATGACTTAAATTGGGCCAAGCTTTTATGTTGTAATAAAAAACAAAATGTCATGAATCACAAAATGAAAAGCCAGCCAAGAAACACCAGAAACCATTAAATAGTAAAGACTGGCCCTGGATATGCAAGCTGTCCAGGCTGCCCAAGTTGCAAATGATACTCGTGATACTGAGGTTACAGTGAGGCTGGTACGGTGTACATTTTAGGACATCGTCAGGTATCGGACAAAAAATTGTCAGGTGTCAGTTGTCAAAAAAAAAATTGTCAGGTATCAGACAAAAAATTGTCAGGTGTCAGTTGTCAAAAAAAAAAGTTGTCAGGTATCAGAAAAAAAATTGTCAGGTGTCAGAAAAAAAATTGTCAGGTGTCAGTTGTCAAAAAAAAAAAAAGTCAGGTATCAGAAAAAAAATTGTCAGGTGTCAGAAAAAAAGTTGTCAGGTGTCAGACAAAAAATTGTCAGGTGTCAGTTGTCAAAAAAAAAAAAGTCAGGTATCAGAAAAAAAATTGTCAGGTGTCAGAAAAAAAGTTGTCAGGTGTCAGACTAAAAAGTTGTCAGGTGTCAGAAAAAAAATTGTCAGGTATCAGAACACAAGGTACCAGAGAGAAAATCTTCCTGCAGGTGGCGCTGTTGTCATGTCCCACCCGAATTGATTTCCAAATACGTCATCAACGTGTGACCGTGGGAGAGCGTAAGGTCATTGACCTCACCGGAGTTTTACCGTGGTTCAGGCTCCTAACGACACAAGGTAAGTTTAACTTTTTCTCCCTTTTGTTCATATTTTTGCCACAGTTGTGTTATATTAAGTTGCAGTTATGTTGTGAAAGTTACATATCAGAGACGGAAAGCCAGTTTTGTACGAAACCAAATCAGTACTATTTTTGTCTGGCTAATTCATTCTAGCTAGCGACAGTGGTGAAACGTGATTCAAATTTAAACTGTTCAGTAATTGTTTTGTATACATTTCAGCAAATGGACAAGCTGAAAGCTTACGAGCAGCTTAAAAAAGACCTTGAAAATGGTAATCCAACACTTTATTAAACTTTTTGGTAATGCTTGCAAGTTAATTTTTTTAACTGCAAAGAACCCTGACAATATCATGCTTTAATTATTTAACATGTATGGTATTCATATTTACTTCTCTTTATTAATATGCATGTTAACAGATGTATATAGTTATTACTTTATGATATTGTTGGAGTGCCCGATTTAAAAAATAAATAAATAAATAAAAATGACAAAAGTTAAATTTCTCACAAAATTAAAAGATTGCAATTTAAAAGTTAGATAGTCATGTAGGATCTGTCTCCTACAGTCAATCTATAACTACTTACCCTTTTAAAATTTTATTTGAAGGTGAGATTACCCAAAAAGGCTTTGATAACAACATAAAAAAGCTCCTGACAGCAGAAAAATCAGGTAGGTTTTGATACTTTTGAACAACATGCAAAACAATCTCCTTTATTTAACATGATATGCTTAGCAGGTTATGATTGAATAACCACTTTATTAATAGATGCAATACATTTTGAAAGCAGATGACTGTGCAGTAGTCTGTGATTGTAGTAGAATTCTATAAACCACATGTGTCACATCAATGCCCTATTTATATTGCAGATGACACTACTTCAACACGTGGCAATGAATTTCTCAGTAAGAAAACCACAATTATTTTGCTTCAAGGTCATTTGTAATATAGAACTCGCTGTGGATCAGTTTGATTAACTTTCAGCTTCATCCATTACAGGTGCAGCAGAGGCCTTTGGTAAAGCCAAGAAACTACTACAGCCTCAAGTAAAGAAAAGGCAGTTTCCACTGAATGATAAACGTTTGGACCATGCCAAATCATTATTGAAGGTTAGTTAAAAAGTGAAGCTACCTGTATGACTATCAGCAATATATTAAAAAATAACTTTCTAAATTTGGCTTATTTTTTAATAAATTTCCCTTTTTTTCCTTGATGCTAGGTCAGACTGGCTCCCATGGAGTGGAAGCCAAGAACTCATAGAAAATGTGGACGGTACCAGAAGTTAATAATGGACGAAGCTCCACCTCGAATCATTCTTCAAGGCCATGAAACCTATGATGATTTAATTACCATAGGCAAAGAACGCTTCTGGCCAGAGCGTACTGAGGGGAGTGAGTTCACTCTTTGCCATTCTGACGGGACCAGGTGGAGTAAGCAGGAGTTCCACAAAGAATACGGAACTGTTTCTGATATTACACATATGTGGAAAAGAACAATATACATCGGGCGACGACAACTGGGTAATAAAGTGTTCAATATTACTATTAACTACTGTCTAGCACTCGAATTTGTATGGTATGAAATAATTTTACTTTTTGTACAGAGGTCGTGTGTTTGGATGATCAAAGTTCCATCTCAGGTGTGTGCCTGCCCAAACCAAATTGAATATTTTTGATGTTATGATTGAACATGGTACACTGGCCATGTTGGGCATTATTCAGATATATTGCAATTAATGTGTTATTTTACAGATGAAGACCCTGTAACTAAAGTGGGTGGTGATGAAAGTTGCAGTTTAGGTGAATGCCTGGACATCTAACTAAATCATTAAAATTGACTTCTTTTTTGTTTTGCATTACATTTCCAACCTTTACACACTTGTTTACTATGCTTGGTCATTGCACAGTTACTGTATATAATATGCATCTTATTCTGCAGATGAACTTCCTGAAACCCTCATAGGACAAAGTGTTGCAGAACAGGTAAAACCATGGCTTCATCTTGAACAGAACAATTAATTTCTTATCATTGTCATAAATGTGGATATTTTCACAGTGCACCCTGCAAAAAGTATATCTTGGCTGAATGTGTTCATAGGATTTCCATGCAGAAACATCCAGCTCAGCTGAATTTGAAACAGGGAGAGTCAGAAAGAAAAGCCAGTCCAAGCAAAGGAAGGAGGAAAATGTAGGGTCATCTCTAGGTCCAGGTGGAGCAGTGAGCCAAGACATGTTACCACATGCAGTTATTGAGTCAAAAGAAGCTATGGAGGGAGCTGAAGAGCTATCTGAAGGTGCTGGAAGTAGTGGGCTTTTGATAGATTTTGCACAGTCTTTCAACCCAACTCCAAAATCGCCATCATGTAAGCATTCTTTCCCATTTAGGGCTAACATCATATCATCAGACAAAATTGTAAATAAAGGTTTTCATTCTTCACTATTTGGTACTCAAGTTCCTGGAGTAAACCTAGATATTAGTGATCCAGCAGTTAATAGAAGAATGATTAGCAGTAGCTGTATGTTAATGGATGTTACTTTGTGTTTTTTTTTTTTATCCCCAAGTGTATCTTCCACGTGTTCCATATGTGGAAGAGGCTTTAATTACATACAGTGAGGACAATCTACTGGGAGAAGGAACATTTGGCAAGGTATATAGAGGTTCTTTTCATGGTACTCCAGCAGCTGTTAAAAGGATCATGTGTGGCCAACAAGGGATGGAGGACAGCGACATTCATCATGAGATAAATGTTTCACTGTAAGAACTTTGACACACTTTTTTTTTTTCATTGTCAAAATCGATTCTTCCTCAAGCTGTAACATAATATGCCTCTATTTTGTTTTTTTTATTCGGACATGTTTCTGTTTTATTAGGAGACTGTCTCACCCCAACATCGTCAGACTCATGGCAGTTGCCCGCACTGAGTCCTGCTTTTTGTTGGCAGCTGAATACATTCATGGCGCAACCCTGCAGCAAGTGCTTCACACAGACAGCTGCTTGTTGAAGGTACCAATACTCATAACTTTATGTTTAATACATTTAGGTAGATGTTAATTATCTTAATACCCTCATATTAAAAAAGAACTTTTTATTGCTGGCATTTGTTTAAATATGTACTTGAAACCATCTTTGTGTACAACATATAAAAAGACTGATTCCTTTATTTTTCTCTCATGTTTTCAACCATTTAGAATTACCAAAATGATCTTTAATTGTCAAATGCCAGAAAAGTATCAACTTAGTAAAAGAATAATCTTAAATTTTTAATAATAAGCTCCCTTACTGTTTTGGTAGAATTGCTGTTTTTACTTGGATGAGGTCCAGACATTTTAGGTTTTCTTCTACAATATTCTTACAATATTTTTCAGGAATTTCTGTCCAGTCCTCCAGACAGGACTGGTGTAACTGAGTCAGATTGGTTGGCCACCTTGCTCACACACACCATTCACCTCTGCTTACAGTTTCGCAAGAGGACTGCAATCAGGGCTTTTTGATTGTCACCGCCAAACATTGACTTTGTTGGTCTTAGGTCCCATTGTAATTTATTGAAATTGAAATGGCAATTGCATTTGAATACTAATCCTATTTGAAGTAATACATTTCCAGTGGTAGACATGTTAGATTGTCACACCTGGCTACGCATTGTTTTATTAATATTATATATTGTCTTGATAGCTTGAAGGGGATGATGCCGGTTTCATATCACTGGACTTATCCATGGCAGTAGAGTACATCCATGCACAGAGAATCATTCACCAGGATATAAAGCCAGCAAATGTCATGGTAAGCCATACTGTATTTTTCTTTTTCTCCACTTTGTTTTTGAAGATCAAAATAAAAATAGTATATTATTTATTTAACTTTATTCTCTTCAGTCTATTAAACACTACATTTGAACAATGAGAAACTTTTCTGGCATATTCATATAAAGGATTTTTTTTTAAAGTAAGAAGCCTTACATTGTTTCTTTAATAGTCCAATTTTTCTTTAATATGTTGGTTCTTGCACACCTACAAAATTCCCAAACATGTTGTAAGTTTAGGCTTTACAAACTGAAAGTTTCTATTCTTTTATTAGTCTGTACCACTTGCTTAAGTGGAATGGGGATTAAAAAATGCACAGGACTATAAAACCGGGTTGGATCATTAACCAATCTGTTAATTTTAATGTTTGGTATAATAAACAATCTCAGAATAAATCTGCAGTGATTGGGTGATCTGGGTGCTAAAAGCTTTGAGGGTTTTTTTTTTTTCCCCAATTATGAGCTGTGGTCTTTGGAATGACATTTTTGATAACATTTGTGAAATTTTAGACAACCTGGTAAGTTCTTATATGTATACCTTATAGGTTCACCACCCTTCTAAAAAGGCAGTCCTGACAGACTGGGGCATGGCAAACATAAGAGACACTGTGATGCTTCGTCAAGGGAGTAAGTTCACTGCCCAGGCTACTGGTCCAGCTGGTGGCACATATCTTTACATGGCCCCTGAATGCATACTGATGTTTGAAGAGGCCTCGTTCCAGACAGACATGTGGTCCCTCGGAGCCACATATCTGGAGATCCTGACGGGTTCCGCTCCGTGGATGGTTAAAAAACAAAGAGAACTGGCTGCACTAATGGCCACCAAAACCCCACCACATGCCCTATCACATCTCAGTGACAAAAACAGTTTTCTTGGTGGTTTGGTGAGCTATGACCCAGACTCAAGGCCTTCCGCATCTGATGTTGTTAAGTTTCTCAAGTCAGGCCTTGATCTTACGAGCCGATATGGCTACAAGTGGTAATGGTGCTACAGTCTGCAGTTCAAAAGTCTTTCAATGTGAATTATGTTCTACATTTTGTTAACAAAAGTTGTGGTAAATGAAACACTGAATCATTATGAAAGATGGCACCTTGTCAATTGTATTTCAAAATTTTATTGTACATTTTGTTGGTCAGACAGTTTTCAAATTACCTGTTGATTTTAAACAAGGATAAATAAATGTTAACAAACACTGTTGTATGATTTTATTGGTCATTGGAAATGTTTACTGGTGCACCTTCCATCCTCTCTCTCTTCAGAAAGATGTATATGTCATTTGCCTCGGCAAACGTAGAAGGTGTAGGAACTGCATTTCTGTTCATGGCAGTTGTGAGCTCTTGGACTAGCATGAGGTATGCAGCAAGGCAACCATCAGGTGTGCAGGGAAACTGGCTGTTTTCTAAAATGTTCTGGCACATGTCTCTGAATTCCTGGTTTGCTACCAGTGAAGGCTCTTCCCTCTCACAGATTAATTGCTTGGCATAGTCTAAAAGGTCTGGGTCAACAATGTGCAGCACATTGCCATATCCTGCGAATGAAAGACAATATTGAAAAGATGTTCACTTTGAATGTTAAAAATAAATGAATAATGACAAAGCTGTTCTAGAACCTGTATAAGAAGCAGTCAGTGTTTACAGATGTTATTACAGAAACTTAAAGATGGAAATATCACTCAAACAATTAGATAAATTTTTAGTTAAAGGTGTCAATATGAAGCCATTTTAGTATTGACAGTAGAAATTCAGAAATCTCTTATTGTACTACAAGTAGGCTTCTTCGGAAGACACAAAAGAGAAAGCACATTATAACAGTTTTACGCTCATTACACTGGCTTCCAGTATATTTTAGAAAATTCATTTTAAAATTTTAGTAATGACTTTCAATGCTCCGAATCGTGAAGCTCCTGCCTTAATTTCTGATCTTATAGAACCCCACGCTCCCTCTCCCAGCCTGTGATCATCTAATCAATGGCTGTTAGTAGTCCCACCAGAAGACCAGAGGCAAGAGATTCTCCAAAGCGGTGGCTCCCAGGTCATGGAATGCTCTGCCTCCATCATTACGTTTCCTTGATTGCATTTATTCTGTATGTTCGATTGTGCTGTTTTATGTTCATCTGTTTTATATTATTGTGAAGCCACTTTGTGGTTTTTATCCTGTGAAGAGTGCTATATCAAAGTAAAAGTAAACTAATGAAAGTTAAAAAACAAACAAAAAAATAAAACCCCACAGGCTTTCAAATGACATACCAGGAGGTGGTGAGGTAAACAGAAGGTCGGGTTTCCCAAATGGACCAGGTGCATTGCGTTGCTTGCGGATGTCATGGGTGTTCCAAACTGTTTGCTCCGTTTTTAAGTCTCTTTGAAGCAGTGGCAAGTGTGAGTACTGCAAGCAGTTGCTATGAAAAAGGAGAATTAAAAAATTAATATGTTCATCTGCTTCTTTGAGGTAGAATAAGTAAAAGCTAAATTTTAATCAGTACTCAAAAAACAAAGGCATTCCTAGACCACATACTTTCATACTGCTGCTTGATTATTTTTCATGTCTAAAAATATTGACTTACATGTGCACAGGATTGTCCAGTTCAAGGATCCCAGACTCCATCATGGCCTACGCATGTTGTTTTGAAAAAGACATAAGTTGTGAAGGTGAGAATTTCATTAGTGAAAAGGTACAGATGTACATAAACACAGATTCTGGCCTTGTGTTTTCAGATAAACTAATCCATCGTATGTTTAACGAAATTTTGATGGCTAGTCTTTGTTAATAGGTTTTACAGGTGAAAGATTTGCTTTACCTCAAATGTTGTCAGCCATTTCTTAATCCATGTCCGCTTTAAAATACTGTTGAAACATTCAGCTCTCTAAACAACAGAAACATGACATTATCAGTTTTGTTGTCAGGTTGTTACTTTAGAAATAGTCATTTACCAGCTTAAAGACATACCTGGTTGTGCACTGATGTCCCCATTCTGAAGCACCTCCATGCCTGATTCCCAAGATCTCGCATGTGAAATGCCATCTGCATTTGACCCACAACAAGGTTCTCCTTTCCTCTGTCCCCCCGAATCATTTGAGGACAGCCTAAAGACACAAACTGAAGATAATTAGTGAATGATGAAAAAATAAATTTATTAACAAAATGTAATCTTTTTTAACCCCCCATTTTTTTAGTATATTGCATACCACCCTGTTCTTGAACAGCCTCAAAGAAGTATCTGGCCACAAAGTTTTGTTTGCGGTTGGATGTGCCCACCTTTAGCCATAGAACCTTCCTGGAAAATCTGAAAAGAAAGAAACAGAAAAGTGGCCACTTGTACATATGATTTAATCATGTTTTGGCACTATGTTTGGTTTTTGTTACATTCCCCAAGAGTGACAGAGGATTTTTATGAAATACAATATAATCAAGTGTGCCTTATATTCAAGTGTTCATATATTTTCACATAACCAAGCCTATTGTTGAAGAATCACCTAACCAAGTCTATTGAAAGGAAAACATGATGCATTCCTTACCTCAGTGTCTGAGATGTTTGACAAACATGATATAATGATGCATTCTTTACTTCAGTGTCTGTGATGTCAGATAAAGCATGATATACTTCTGTATTCTTACCCCAGTGTGTGAAAGATCAGATAAGCTGATCTAATGCCTAACCTCTCTTCGACTTCTCACAAAAGAGAAAGTACTATGTAACCTGCTTTTTCCTATAAATAAAGGAAGCAAGCCTGCATTCGGTGTGTGTGTTCCTCAGAGACACTCACCCGTGCGCACGCTCTTATACACTCTGAGTTTGGTCTGCAGTGTCTTATTTCTCTTGCTTGTGTTTGAACAAATGTCTTCCCCTGACAAAGAGTATGCTGGTTTTCCATTGTATTATGTCTAGGCGTTGTTTCTGGTTCCTCCGGCCATTTTGACTGCCATAGTTGTGTAGGCTTACATGCCTTTGGAATTGAATGTGACTCTTGACTGTGTTCAGACTGACGCGAGGGGAGAGCTGCCTTTTGTTTTGTAATCCCTTGTATTCTCCTGTTTATGTGTTGGTTAGGTAGGTTATCGTAAATTGTACATTTTATTTTCTTTGGAGTTAAATTCTGTTTACTTTATATCAGGGATGTTTTGTTTGTTGTGTTGGTCTTGGCCCTCCCTGAAATTAACTGCCAGTCTGAAATGGAACTTTAAGACTAGCAGGAAATAAGCCTTTTAAAAACCGCCATCTTGAATACTCCTTCACTATTCATACTTTATCTTGGTCCCTTAGACCAGGCTTGGCCAAATCCAGACCTCGAGGGCCAGTGTCCTGCATGTTTTAGATATCACCCTGGGTAAACACACTTGAATAAAATGATTAGTTCATTACCAGGCCTCTGGAGAACTACAAAACATGTTGTGAGGGTAATTTAGCCATTTGAATCAGCTGTGGATCAAGGACACATCTAAAACCTGCAGGACACCGGCCCTCGAGGCCTGGACTTGCCCATCCCTGCCCTAGACTCCTCAGGAGAGATAACACCTCAGTTTACCGCACATCCTTATCTTGAAGCAACTTTGTACTATCACTGAATATAATAAATTAAGTAGCGAATGCCATATTCAAACCTACCCATCAATCCCCAAATGTATCCACATTCCAAAGAACTTCAGTTTATCATTGCCTATATGAAACAACAAATAATAATTACAATTTGTTTCAACAGAAGTACCATCAAAACATGTTTGGAAGGTTAATTGAAAAGATAAAATAAATACCATCAATGTGCCATGTGTCATTTGGACCACGGCTGATGTAATTCCGACGGGGAATTTTCTTCTTTCCAGGAGATCTCCTCTGAAGACCACTTGCATCCATATACCTCATTATATTAGCAACATCGTCTCTACAGTAACAATAGATTTTACTATGAGCTCAACAGTAAAACAAGAGAATACTTGATTATATACACACTATTTAACCAACCTGTAACAAGGCCGCACTCCTCTGACATCCCTTACCCGCTTTACCATTGCCCTGATTCCTTGTTCAGGAGACCACTGTTTCATCTCACTCTAAAAAACAAACAAACAGACAATTGAATGTTTTTTTTTTTTAATCACTACAGAAAATAACATTTATTGTTTCTACAATAGCTCATGACACAGACTTCAGGAAAATATATATTTTTTGCACTGATGTTTTAACGCTTACCTCCACAGCTTTGTGGATTTCAGTAAAAGGTCGTTGGGGGCATCTTCGCTTCAACCCTAGAAGTTTTAAAACTCGTCTCAGATGCCTCTCACTGTTAAAAGACAACACAGACTTACATTATATTGAATGCAAACTGCATGTTTTGTCATTTTAGAGAGTTGTCACGGAAACTGTTGAAATGCAGACTTACCTTATTTTATGCCCATATGAATTCAGTGCACAGCTGATTTCCTTTTGTTTTAAGCCTTTGTTGAACAATGTTATTATCATCATATCTTGAAAGGTTAAGTGTAACAACAACAGTCTAATTGATCACCCACCTCTTACACTGAACATAAGTAATTAACCAGTAAAGTACTAAATCTTTTTATGTGGCAATTACACTAAAAGCATCGTCAATTCAGTGCCCACAAATAAAACGTGTAGCAAAAAATACACTTCTTTGATATTAAATAGGTGAACAGTAGTTAATAAATAAGTTGTACTTTAGTCATTTATTTTTAATGCTCTTTTTTTAATAAAAAAAAAAGTATTTTTGGTACAGTCATGGGAACCAGCCAGAGTCGGATACTCCTTTCATCATCGTCAGATGACATATTGCAGCAAAGTCTAAAAACAATAACAGAAAAAAAAAATCAGGATCAAAAAATATCCCGACAGTAGCAATATAGAAAAGAGAAATAAAGAAAAAGAGCGACAGAAAGGATGCAGGCTGCTCGTAAGCTTTCAGCTTGTCCATTTGCTGAAATGTATACAAAACAATTACTGAACAGTTTAAATTTGAATCACGTTTCACCACTGTCGCTAGCTAGAATGAATTAGCCAGACAAAAATAGTACTGATTTGGTTTCGTACAAAACTGGCTTTCCGTCTCTGATATGTAACTTTCACAACATAACTGCAACTTAATATAACACAACTGTGGCAAAAATATGAACAAAAGGGAGAAAAAGTTAAACTTACCTTGTGTCGTTAGGAGCCTGAACCATGGTAAAACTCCGGTGAGGTCAATGACCTTACGCTCTCCCACGGTCACACGTTGATGACGTATTTGGAAATCAATTCGGGTGGGACATGACAACAGCGCCACCTGCAGGAAGATTTTCTCTCTGGTACCTTGTGTTCTGATACCTGA
Organism: Maylandia zebra; assembly: GCF_041146795.1. NCBI lineage: Eukaryota > Metazoa > Chordata > Actinopteri > Cichliformes > Cichlidae > Maylandia > Maylandia zebra. The sequence continues at coordinate 8,088,261 of NC_135187.1, forward strand.
CAATTTTTTTTCTGACACCTGACAACTTTTTAGTCTGACACCTGACAACTTTTTTTCTGACACCTGACAACTTTTTTTCTGACACCTGACAATTTTTTTTCTGATACCTGACTTTTTTTTTTTTGACAACTGACACCTGACAATTTTTTGTCTGACACCTGACAACTTTTTTTCTGACACCTGACAATTTTTTTTCTGATACCTGACTTTTTTTTTTTTTGACAACTGACACCTGACAATTTTTTGTCTGACACCTGACAACTTTTTTTCTGACACCTGACAACTTTTTTTCTGACACCTGACAATTTTTTTTCTGATACCTGACTTTTTTTTTTTTGGACAACTGACACCTGACAATTTTTTTTCTGACACCTGACAACTTTTTTTCTGACACCTGACAATTTTTTTTCTGATACCTGACTTTTTTTTTTTTTGACAACTGACACCTGACAATTTTTTTTCTGACACCTGACAATTTTTTTTCTGATACCTGACAACTTTTTTTTTGACAACTGACACCTGACAATTTTTTGTCTGATACCTGACGATGTCCTAAAATGTACACCGTAGGCTGGGGCTGCACGAGGCCCACATTCAACTCTGGAGGCTGGGGTTAAGGTTCTTGCCTGAGTGATGGGTGCAGGATGATCAGCATGCTCATGATGTTCTACATTTTGAGAATACACAGGATTTCCAAGGAACTCAAAATTCTCTCAAAATGATGATCTTGATTCTCAGCCAGCTGTGGAATGGGTTTCACTGACTGCTTCTGAACCAAATATCACAACCAAACAACTCTGAAACCCAGCAAGTCAAAGGGAAAATATTAAAAATACATATGTGTGGCAGTTTGGTCTGCAGCTCGGCTACAAGGGAGGGGCAGTCCAGTGTGTTCAGGGGCAGTGATAGGGGAGGCTGGCCGAGACAGCCGGGATCCATCATTTTAATCATGCCTGCCATATTTCAGTATTTCAGTAGCTGCTGGGGCCCAAAGAAGGAGTTGGATTTTGAGCAGCTGACTGTGAGGGTGAAAAGTGACATCAGCAGCCAGTAAGAGGAAGAGTGAATGAGCAACAGAGACAGTGACAGCGATAGCAAGACACAGACTACCAGTCAAAGGTTTGGACACGCACTCATTTGATGGTTTTTCTTTATTTTCATGAATATTTACATTTTAGATTCTCACTGAAGGCATCAAAACTATGAATGATCACATATGTATTGAACAAAAAAGTGTGAAATAACTCAAAATGTTTCATATTTTAGATTCTTCAAAATAGCCACCCTTTGCTTTGATTCCTGCTTTGCGCACTCTTGGCATTCTCTCAGTGGTCACCTGAAATTGTTTCCCAGAGATGCTGAGCACCTGTTGGCCCTTTTCCTTCACTCTGCCGTCCATCTCATCCCAAAACATCTTGATTGGGTTTAGGTCAGGTGACTGTGGAGGCCAGGCCATCGGGTGCAGCACTCCATTACTTCTTGGTCAAATGCAGCCTGGGGGTGTGTTTGGGGTCATTGTCCTGTTGAAAAATAAACGATGGTCCAACTCAGCGCAAACCAGCTGGGCAGCTATTTGACCATGATTCACAAAGTCCCCTCTGAACAGTTGATGTAGAGCTATGTCTGCTACTGTAACGCCGTGTGGCATTTATCTGGGCTCTAATCTGAGGTTCTGTTAACTTGGGATTTCTGAGGCTGGTGACTCAGATGAATTTATCCTCAGCAGCAGAGGTGATTCTTGGTCTTCCTTTCCTCATGTGAACCAGTTTCGTCCTAACACTTGATGATTTTTGCAACTGTACTTGGGGACACATTCAAAGTTTTAGCAATTTTCTGGACTAACTGACCTTCAGTTCATAAAGTAATGAAGGACTGTTGTTTCTCTTTACATAGCTGATTGGTTCTTGCCATAATATGAATTCTAACAGTTGTCAAATAGGGCTGTCACCTCTGCTGCCCTAGTTCACAAACTGCAGCTTGTTCAAAATGCTGCTGCGCGTCTCTTAACTGGGACTGGTAGGTTTGAGTCTACTACTCCAGTTCTTTCTGACATGCACTGGCTATTAAATATTGTATTGATTTTAAAATCTTATTGATCACTTTTAAAATCATAAATAATACCGTGCCCAGCTATCTTACTGATCTCCTCAGCCTTTATACCCCTAGGAGAGCGCTTAGATCAGTAGGCCAAATGCTCCTGGTGGGACCTAGATCTCGGCTTAAGACCAGAAGTGACCGCACATTTGCCTCTGTTGCACCCTACCTCTCGAATAATCTCCCTCAAGCTATTCGAGTGTCTGATCCAATTCAATCTTTTAAATCTCAATTAAAAACGTGTTTATTTAGCCTAGCCTTCCCGGCTGCCTAGAGCCCGCATTTGTAAGTGTACTGCATTTTATCGTTTTGCTCTGATTAATGTTTATAATGATTTAACCTTCAGCCTTTTGGCTTGTGCCTACTGTGTGCCTACTGTGTCTGTTGTATTATTGGTTAGTTATGTCTCCCACCTGTCAGTGTATTTGTACCTGTTATTGCTCTTAATTGGTTCTATGAAGCACTTTGGCATACCTCTTGTTTTAAATGTGATATACAAATAAAATTGTATTGTATTGTGTACTAGCTTGACTTTTTCCACAAGACAAGTGATGGTCCCAACCCCATTAAGAAGGCAAGAAATTCCACAAATGAACCCTGACAAGGCACACCTGTGAAGTGAAAACCATTTCAGGTGACTACATCATGAAGCTCACTGAGAGAAGGCAAAGGGTGTCTACATTCACGAATCTAAAATATAAAACACATTTAGAGTTATTTATCATTTTTTTCTTTGCTACATAATTCCATATATCTTGCTTCATATATCTGATGTCTTCCGTTTGTTTCTACTATGTAGAAAGTAGTAAAAATATAGAAAAAACATTAAATGAGAAGCTGTGTTCAAACTTTTGACTGTTAGTGTATATCTATATAAGGTAAGTTGTGGATTTTAAATCATTTAATATGCATCTGTTAATCCTACAACTTCAGCTGCTTGAGTTGAATAGTAAGTAAGTAAGTAAAATTTATTTATATAGCACTTTTTAAGACAAGAAACTATAACAAAGTGCTTCACATGAAAATGTAAAAGCATATCAAACAAACAATTTAACAATATAAAGGTGGCACATGGTTGTGGACGGATGGCTCACTATGAATTCTGGGATAGGTTGGACCACGAAGGATATTTACCTCGCCTTGTTTCTTGTGTTTTGGTATCAGCCACAATAAAGGCTCGTTTTTGGTTTACTCAAGTTATTTTCCACGTCCCATTTTGTCAGCATTTAAATCCATTATTCACTCTTCACAAAATCAGCTTCTGCCTGGCTGTTACAAATTTTTGTCTTTTTTACTTCCTCACATGCATACCTAGACTGTAAAAACAAACAAACTGTACTGCCCTGCACACTGAAAACTAACAGCTAAGGAGGATCAAGTGACAGCAAGTGATCCTTACAGTGGCCTATGCAACAAGTTGGATGTGACACGGTTTCACAGCACTCTGAGAGTTTGGAGAAGGTGGCCAAACAAGACACCATAAGCAGATGTTCCAATTCGGACATATTATATAATCATGGGAGTTGAGCAGGTTGTGTGGCCAGTGTATTGTTGACATAAAGCTGATAAGTCAGCCTCTAAAACATCCTGAACAGCAGGTAACGTGGCGAGAGACAAGACCAAGCTACAGGTAAGAGTTTAGAACTGCTTCTTGCTTTCTGCTCAAATTAAAAGTCTACAGTGTAACGTTTTCCTTGTTCTAATCCAATCAGAATAACATGTGCTCTAAAAGCCATTTGTGACCCTCTGATTTACTAAGATGGATCTAAACTCATAATTCCCAGATGAGTTAGATCAGCAGTTCCCAACCCCCGGGCCGGTACCGGTCCGTGAGTAGTTTGGTACCGGGCCGCGAGAGTTGAGGCTCAGATGTGAAATGTATAGTTTTCAGGGTTTTTATCGGTTTTCAGCGTTATTTTGTTATCGTTTTTATCGTTTACTTGGTTTTCCTGGGTCTTTTCATGTGTGTTATGAATACATTTTCTTTTTTTCAGTACCGGTACTAGTTTTATTTTGTTGTATTTATCCGCGACACCTTAAAGGCCGGTCCATGAAAATATTGTCGGGCATAAACCGGTCTGTGGCGCAAAAAAGGTTGGAGACCACTGAGTTAGATCATGTTGTTACTGTTTTTAGTTATGCTAAATGTTTTATAATGTGAAGACAACAGAAAACATTTTGCTTTGAAAAAGCTTTTTTCCTGTAACACACAGAATTGACTGTGAATAGGCAAGAAGACATGTTACACATAGCATGAAAAATCCTAAAGAACTTTCCTGAAACCCAAAGAATACCTGAACTGTGCCCATGGAAAATTCACTCAATATTCAAAATATTGTTTAATATTAAATAACAAAGGAATAAGCTTCTTTCTTTGGGGGATCAGGACTATACATAGCATTTCTACAGGTCTCTGATTTGTCAAACCTTTTTTTCCTGTTTAATGTTAGGTATTTGTGATTTTATATACTTTTTTGTTATGTTGACTGTAAAGGTTGTAATGGTGGCTTACTTTGCTGTTTCCAAACTACTGGCTAGTGGAAGTGGATCACTCAGTTTTACTGTTACCAATAGATGTATGACGTATGCTATGCACAGATACACCCACACACAGGTTGTTATCATCAGATTCCACATTTATTGAGAGTGTCCACGGAATTATAACAGAACACCGTCTGACAGCGGTCGGTTCCCGCAGCGTCTTCCTCCTCCGCTCCTCTCCACCTCACTATATAAAAGGAAGGAAAACCACCATCAGTCCAAATCGCCATCAGCTGTTCTCACCAGCACCGCCCCGTTGAGCTCACTGCACCACTTCTCCCCTGCAGCCGCGCCCCGGACCACACCTCCGCCACAAGATGCATTTAATTTTAAGAGTGGAGTCTACTGTGAAGTAGTTATGAGAGAAGTAAAGGAGAAGAGAGTTGATATGGAGCAATGCATTAAAAACATACACAGTTGTTTAGTGAAAATGTCTGTACAGACTCAGGAACACTGTTCACTGCAATGTCCACAGAGAATATATATGTAGACAATGCTGAGGATTGCATAAATGTGTTCCAATATAAAATAGACCCTCACAAGGCTGACTGTGTCGATCCAGGTATCCTGGCTAAAATTTTAAAGCTCTATTGTTCCTTCTCCACAGCCTCCAGCAAAGCCATGGACTCTAGCGTGCCCCTCGTCCTTTTGCTGCTCATGTGCAGTTCAATCATGGTTGAAGCCCAACTCAAGGTGTATGATCTGCGAGCGACTGATCTTCCCACCGTTGTCCTGTTAACCACAGATGCCTATGTCACAGTGTCCTCTGGTTCTACTTCTCTGGGTAAAACATCTGTTCGCTACAATGACCCGAACCCCTGGTGGGAAGAGGAATTCTCCTATTTCAACACTGAGGAAAATGACACGCTGACCCTCGAGGTTTATGACGTAGACTTGGTCTTTGATGATCAGCTGGGAGTCTGCCAAAGGCAGCTCAAGGTGGGAACCTATCAGCATGACTGCTTCCTGACCAAAGGCGGGACTCTCCATTACACTTATACTCTTGGTTGAAACAGTCAGTAGGCATGCAGAGATTTGTATGACATCTGATGTCCACAGGCAGCCTTCATTTACCACAGCTTAACAATGTAGACTGTTATAGTAGAGCTGAAATCCATTTTCAGGGTTTTGATCATGCTCACATTAACCAAAAATATTAAACCTCTTAAAACCTGTAAAGCTTCTTTTACTACACTTCAGTCTTTGCTGCCTTGTTTCACCAATTGAAATAAAGTTTCTTGCAATGAAAACATAAAAACAATAAAAGAATGACTAAGCAAATATTTAGAGAATGTCTGACATGTCTCACCTGCTCTTGTTCCCTCTCTGCTCCTCTCTTACCCTCTTTGTGCTGACAATCAAGCCAAACACCAACATCATCAAATATACAGTTGAAACCAGATATTTACACACTCTTCAGATAAAAACACAAACACTTTTTTAATTGTAACATCACATCAGACTGTTTATTTTTTTTACATTAATAAATATTTTAAGAAATTGTTAAAATTAAGAGTAAAGAGAGAAATTGTCTGTATTACCCAAATTGTATTCACAATTGAGCCACACTTATGGAGCTCCACAATTCTTTTCCTGGTGTTTTGGTTGACATCTCTTGATTTTCCCATGTCAAAGAAACAGGCTCTGTGTTTTGCCTTATATGCATCCACAGGTGTGCCACCAATTTACTCACATGGACTCTACTAACCTATCAGAAGCTTCTTAAGCTCAGAATCGAATCGTCTGGAGTTTCTTATTAATTAACAATAAACTTATTGTAGATGTACTCCTAAATTTGATGAAAGTGATTAAAATAGACAGCTCTTTCTCTCGTTATTCTGACATTTAACTAATTCAAATGATATTTCAATATTTATTTATCTTAAAACAAAACAAGTTTACTCTAAATTGATGTTTAACAGTAACAGTAAAAAAAAAAAAGTGTATGTAAATATCTGGTTTCAACTGTGAATATACTGCTGTGTGCTGAAAATGCTCTTGTTTTGCATAGAAATATACTAAACAACATACAAAGCATAATATATAAAATAACATCTACCTGAGTTTTTTCTTGAAAGAAGCCCCTTATGTCCATTGTTGTGTTCATCAGTACATACCTGAAACCGATTTAGAGAGCTTTATTTAGCCGTGGAGGGTAATAACTGAAAATATGAAATAAACACACATGTAGGCCTAAGCTAAGACTCTCTAAAAAACAGTATTGTTGTTGTTCGGCTTTTCATTTCGCCATTTGTTGATTCACTCAAAGAGCAAGTAACGTAATATGGGTCAAGTGATCAGTTTGATATCAATCTTTTGTGATAAACCGTCGTATTTACATTATTTGTCCAGTACGGATGATTTGCTTCCTGGTCAAACTGAAGCTCTCCTCTGTCTCCCTGGCTGCACATTTCCAACAGCACACTCGCAGGCAGTAGCTCCCCCCGCCCCCTCGCTTAGTCGCCTAGTGCCCAAGCTCGGATCATACCAAAATTAGGGGGAATTTACGCACAGTCGTAAATTCCCATAGTGTGCGCAATGTGCTTCGAATATTGTGTGTAGTTTTCGTTTTATACAGTTGTCAGTCAGGCATCTAACTATGAAACAAATTACACTCCAAAACAGTCAGAGCTGAAGAGAAACTGAGGGTTGTTCTTATTTTCTTCAATCAGTGACGAATAGTGAGATGTTCTGGCTTTGTGGAGGGCTTTCTTATAAAGCAGCAAACTATTTCTCCAGGCTAAATGATGATCCTCTAAATTTGTGACACGCCATTTCCTCTCCAGCTTACGAGTCATCTGCTTTAGGGTACGTGTTTGAGAATTATACCACGGAGTCAGGTACTTCTGATTAGAGACCTTAGTTTTCACAGGAGCTACAGTATCCAGAGTCATACGTAGTGAGGAGGTGAAATTATTAACAAGATAATCGACCTCTGTTGGGGTAGCGTTCAGATAGCTGCTCTGCTCTATGTTGGTACAGGGCATTGAAGATGATAACAGTGGGTGGATTATATTCTTAAACTTAGTTACAGCGCTTTCAGAAAGACATCTACTTTGATAAAGTCTACTCTCCACTGCTGTGTAATCAATTATTGTAAATGTTATCAGGAAATGATCAGACAGGAGAGGGTTTTCAGGAAACACTGTTAAATGTTCAGTTTCTATGCCATATGTTAAAACAAGATCTAGAGTGTGATTAAAGTGGTGGGTGGGTTCTTTTACATTTTGAGAGAAAGCAGTTGAGTCTAATAACAGATTAAATGCCATGTTGAGGCTGTCATTTTTAGAATCTACATGGATGTTAAAATCACCCACAATAATCATCCTGCTGCAACCAGGTTTCTGTAAGGCAGAGTAAATCGATTTGTTGATCAATTGATCACCTAATATTTAATAATCCACATTTCACTGTTTTACTCTTTGGTTCAGATGTGGATACTTTATTGTTCTTTCTTTGTAATTGTTTATGTTTAAGTTGTTTGTTGCTGGTTTTTAGTTTGTTTTTGTCTGTTTGGGAGCTGGCACAGTCTCTATGGAGATGGGTTTTTGGGGGGGTAGCAGGAAGAGAGAAGCTGCAGAGAGGCGTGTAAGACTGCAACTCTGCTTCATAGTATCTCTATGAACAATATTTTTCTTTCGCGGTCTCTAAGTACACATCCCTGTCTTATGGTGTGCCACAAGGTTCTGTGCTGGAGCCCTTATTGTTTTTAATATATCTACTTCCTCTCCAGCATGTTTTGAGCCCTTTGAGGACATTTGCTACTACTGCTACGCAGATGACATCCAGTTATATATTTCTTTTGAACCTGAAGATGTTTCTAAGCTGCAGATTCTAAATGTGTGCTTAGAATCCATCAAAGGCTGGATCGCTGACAACTTCCTTCAACTTAATGAAGAAAAGACTGAAGTCCTTGTATGTGCTCCGGACAGACATGTACCTAACATAATAAATGCTCTTGGTGTCATGGTCCTGGGTCGTGCGACCCGGTGTTTTGTGTTTGGTCTATTTTGATGTTTATTGATTGTTTAGGTTCATTAAGGTAGTCCAGCCATTTGTATATATCACCCTTGCATTACGTCTCCCTTGCCCTTCGTGTGTTTATGTCTGTGCGTCTTGTACTGTCAAGTTCATGCTGTCAGTATTGTCACCTCCCCCTGTACTACGTCTCCCCGGTTCGTGTCTCATGTTTCCTGTTTTACTTTGAAGGCCTGCATTCACTGTCTGTGTATTCAGTTTCACTCCTCCTGTCCTGTCGTTAAGTTCATGTCTGTCAGCTGCGTTCCCATGTGTGGCCACTTCCCCTGATCATCCCTCATGTGTATTTAGTCTCTGTGTTTCTTACAGTCTGTGTCGCGTCGTCTGTGTTCCCCCCCTCCGTGTTTCCATGCCTGGTCTGTTGTTTTCCAAGCCATAGCCTCACCATCGTTTGTTCCCAGTTTAGGTTTCTGTTTAGCCACGTTATCCCTGCTGTATTTGTACACCTTGTTTTCAGCCATATTAAAGGCTCGCCTTCTGTTAAAGCTCACTCCCGTCTGCTCACTTGTGTACGCACCTGGGTCCATTACACGCATTCTCCACTCGGTCCGTCACAGCGGACCGTGACACTTGGTCCTCTTTCAACATTTGTGAAATCGTCTATCGGGAACCTCGGGGTAACCTTTGATTCTGCTCTTACTCTGGATGTTCACATCAAATCTCTGGTTCTTTCCTGCTTCTATCATTTAAGAAACATCTCTAAATTGAGCCCTATAGTATCTCATACTGAACTGGAGATTGTTATTCATGCATTCATTTCATCACGATTGGACTACTGTAATTCACTGTTTACATGTCTAAACAAAAACTCCCTGGAGCGTCTGCAGGTTGTCCAAAATGCTGCTGCAAGGCTTCTGACAAAAACATCTAAGTAGTCCAATGTGACACTGTTGCTTATACAGCTGCACTGGCTCCCCGTTGAATTTAGAGTCCATTTTAAGGTACTCGTTCTGACATTTAAAGCTCTTCAAGGACAAGCACAAGCGTACATCATTGAACTTTTACAGCCCTATGTCCCTAGTAGGTCCCTGAGGCCTTGTGAACAGGGCCTACTTGTTATTCAGCATACAAGGCTGAAAACCAAGGGTGGTAGAGCTTTTGCCACTGTGGCCGCCAGACTGTGGAACTCTCTTCCTCGGAATTCAAGATCTGCAGACTCAGTGGTCACTTTTAAAAAACAACTAAAAACACATCTTTTTAGAATTGCATTTTATTAACTTCTGTTTTTGTTTTATACTTTGGGAAGCAGTTTGAGATCTTTTATCTAGAAATGTGCTATATAAATAAAATTGTACTTACACCAGAAGAGGGCAGCATGCCCATCTGTTTTAAAGAAATATCTTACTATGAAACTTGACACATACCTCATCAAAACTCAAGACACTGTAGTAGAAGATTTAGACATGACAATCTCTGACGAAACATGTGCCTCCATATTCAAACACGTAAACACAACATCATTATGTGCCCGCCCTGGTTTAATCCAGTTTGCAGTGGTGCAAAGAACCCATTTCTCAAAATCCAGATTAACTTGTATCTATCCTAAATTCTCTCCATATTGTTTGTGACAGATGCAAAACTGCTGAAGCCTCACTGATCCACATGTGCTGGTCTTGTCTCTTGTCCCAGTCTCTTTCAGTTTAGAGAAAGTGTGTGAATGTGGCATGTTGTACAGAGCACTTTGAGTAATCTGGGAGACTAGAAAAGTGCTATATAAGAGTCAGTCCATTCACTGAGTTTCATCATGTTACTTTTGCATGTTCTGGCACATATTGTTATGACATGGCTTGATTAAAGTACACAATAGGCTTACATCTGGGCAGCACAGAACAGTGTGTCTACAACTGGTCCGTGGCTGCACACAACTTACACATGGCCCACATACCGCAAAGAATGACGGCCCTTTGGTGGCCAAGATTAGGTTTGCCAGAGGTAGTCCACACATGGGCCAACACAGAACCACCAGTGTGTCTGCAAGTGGCCTTGTGCTGGCCCATGTGTGGGGTCACATCTGGCAAACCAGATCTGGGCACATTGTGTGGGCCAGATCTAGGCCATACCAATTTTGCTAAGTGGGAAGTGTTGGGCTAACTACCCCAAATGTATAGATCATATGTAACCCTTTTCTTCTCTTTCTGTTTATATGTATGAAGAAAAAACTCTTAATAAAAATACATTGTTTAAAGAAATATCTCACTATGGCTCTAAATACTACAAAAACTTTCTGCTGGTTGTCAAATGATTTATAAAAAGTTAATGTTTACAGGACTACAGTTCTTACAATGGAGAGACAGTTTTAACATGGCGTCACGAACGGTCCACAGATCTGCATTTTAGGTTATTCTATTACTCTAAACTGCCTGCATTCTTATTTGTAGTGTAAGTAGACTGAGTGGTTTGTAAGATTAGAAAAGCTCTGTGTACATGCCAGTGTTGTAACTTAAAATAACGTAAAACTAAAACCAATGATATCATTTGACTATAGAAAAAAAGAGAGAACTCAATTAGCTTTGAAAGTTTCAAGCATTTAAGGCAAAGGTCAACAGCAGAACAAACTGAGGAACTGTTGCTAACTATGTGTGTGTGTGTGTGTGTGTTTTTTTTTATTTGTTATCGGATGCAACAAGTCTTGTGCTTCCTGTCTGGTTGGTTTTAATTTCTGTGTCTGGCAGCTTCATGTTGTAGAGTTATTTATGTTGTTGTGTCCACTTTCTGCACTTGAATATTGTAGAACATCTGACCAATGTTGTTCATTAATGCTGCTTTAATATACCTGTTCCGTATTAGTATGCTGCGCATGCACGCAGTGAGACGGGGCAAGAGAAAAGGGACCCGCCCCCTGGAATGTGATGACTAACGTGTAATGGTTGCTTTGTTTCGAAGTAAATGATGCTCGATGATATTCACGAACCCTGAGTCATTATTAAACGACAAACATGGTGTCAGAAGTTGTGGTTCGGTCATCTACTCCAGCACTGCTGACGGAGTGGTAAGACTAAAGTTTTCCCAACACTTTACGGACGAAGCAAGCAAGTAACCAGCTAGCGTTGCTAGGCTATCGTAGCAAGAGACTATTAAACGTCAACGACCATGTCGGACGGATTCCGTAGACCAGACCCATTGGTGTTTTGTGGAAACATCGCCGAGAAGTGGCGTATATTTGAGCAGGAATATGACATATTTATAGCCGCTGCTCATTCCGATAAGGATGCTCGGACCAGAGCGTTCATCCTGCTAAACCTAGCCGGCTCTGAAGCCATCGAGCGGGAGCGCGCATTCGTTTATACACCCGCTGCGCACGCGGGGGAAGGAGAACACAGACGACTGGTGACCGAAGCAGAATCGAGAGAAGACCCGGAATGTCTAAAGCGCAAATTTCGTGAACTCTGTAATCCCCAAACAAACATAACAATGGAAAGGCACAAGTTTAACACCAGAAACCAACGGCCAGATGAAACAATTGAGTCTTATGTGAGTGACTTAAAAAGTAAGGCAGGCAGTTGTAAATTTGGCCAGCTTAAAGACGAGCTCATCAGAGAGACTCGTTTGTGGCATAAACAGCGACAGCATGAGAAAGCAATTGCTGCGCGACAGCGACTTAACTTTGAGCAAAGCAATTGAAATGTGCCAGATATTCGAGCAGACAGATCGACATACGAAAGCTCTAGCGGCTCCAAAGCAAATGGCAGCAAAGGTCGACACTTTGCATCACACAATAAAGAAAAAACATCCACACAAAGTCAAGACAAAGACAGGCAATGTACGGCGTGCAACGCATCCAGAACATAGGCTCGCTCACGCAATCACAAACTGTAACAACTGCGGGGGCAGCCACGAGGCAAAAAGGGACAAATGCCCAGCATATGGCCAGCAATGCCATAAGTGCCAAAAATGGAATCATTTCCAGAAATGCTGCAAGTCATCACAAACACGGCAATTCAAAAAGAGACCCGTAAACCACATTGAAATGCAGGCGCACGGCAGCGATGAAGAAATGTTCTATGTGAATGGAATTGACATAGACACTATAAATCCCTGCTTTCCATACAAAAATGACATTTTCACCACGGTGCATATTAATGGAAAACCCTTAGAGCTCAAAGTGGACACTGGCGCCAAATGTAATGTCATGCCAGCTAACCTTTTTGAACAACTGAGACATGATGAAAAACTCATGCCATCACGAAACACTAAACTGGTGGCATATGGGGGAGAGGAAATCCAAACAGCTGGCACAGCAACACTCTCATGCCACTCTGCAGGCAAGGACTACCCTCTGCAGTTCTTCATAGTGAAACGAGACGTACAACCCCTACTTGGCTTACCAGACTCACTTCACTTACAATTAATCACACTAAACAAAGAAGTCCACCACGTGACTAAGGAAGTGGAAAGCACCTTTTCAGAACAGATCTTCTCAGAGTATTCAGACCTCTTCGAAGGTAAACTTCCGGTTACCTATTCCATGAAAATAGACCCAGAAGTCACACCAGTAATAAAGCCAGCACGCAAAATACCGGTTCCAATGCTAGGTTAGAGCAGAATTAACCCGTATGGTCGAGTTGGGTGTGATCACCCCTGTCACAGAGCCAACAGAATGGGTGTCGTCCATGGTGGCGACCCACAAGAAAAATTCAGATGAGATCAGACTCTGCATCAATCCAAGAGACTTGAATAAAGCACTAAAACGCCCACATCATCCTATGCGTACTATAGAGGAGATAGCCGCCCAAATGCCTAACTCCAAAGTCTTTTCCGTCTTGGATGCGAAATGCTCCTTTTGGCAGATAACACTTGACCACCAATCATCCATGCTCACAACTTTCAGCTCACCGTTTGGCAGATTCCGCTTTCTAAGAATGCCATATGGAATAAACTCAGCCAGTGAGGTGTTCCAGCGTGCAATGGAGCAGATCTTTGCTGGATACCCCTGTGCTATCATTGTCGACGACATACTCATCGGTGGAAGAGATATGAAAGAGCATGAACACAATCTCAGAAAAGTACTCGATCGTGCAAGGGAAGTCAAGCTGAGACTTAACCCCCTGAAGTGCAAATTCAGTCTCAAAGAAGCCTGCTACGTTGGCCACGTCTTCACAAGCGAGGGCTTGAAGCCGGACCCAGCAAAGACCAAAGCAATTGAAGAGATGCCCACACCTGAAAATGTCACAGCTCTCCAACGCTTCTTAGGGATGATTAATTACCTAGGAAAGTTCATTCCTAATTTCAGCGAGCTTTCAGCCCCACTTCGGGAGCTAACGTGCAAAGACGTACAGTGGTGTTGGCTCAAGCAGCATCAAGATGCATTCGATGCTTTAAAACGAAGCCTGACCAGTCCTCCTACCCTCAGATACTACGACGTAAAGAAACCCGTCACGCTAACGTGTGACGCATCGCAGTATGGACTCGGGGCTGCATGCCTCCAAGAAGGCGCCCCGATTGCCTACTCATCTCGTACTCTGACACAGACAGAAACGCGCTATGCACAGATTGAGAAGGAGCTTCTTGCAGTCGTATTTGGTTGTTCCAAGTTTAATGATTACATCTATGGGAAACAAATCCAAATTGAAACTGATCATCAGCCATTAGTCACTATCTTGAACAAGCCAATACATTCAGCTCCAGCCAGACTGCAACGCATGATGCTTAGGCTACAAAAGTACAACTTTCAGATAGTGTACAAAAAAGGCTCGCAGATGTACCTCGCCGACACTTTATCCCGTGCTCCCACACCCTCGACGGATCAGAACAGTGATGAAACAGCTGACTACGAGATCATGTCGATCCAGCAAATCTCTTCTTACAGGCTGATGCAGCTAAAGGAACACACTGCCTCAGATCCAGAGCTACAGAAACTGAGCACTGTCATAATGAGAGGATGGCCTTGCAGACAAACTCAGCTGCCCACAGAACTTCGTCAATACCACCCATATCGAGACGAACTCACTCTGGAAGATGGCATTGTCATGAAAGGGCTGAAAACAGTGATTCCCAAATCTTTGCAAAAAGATTATATCGTCATCCTCCACAGAGGGCACCCAGGCATGGAAGCTACCAAACGCAGGGCCCGTGGCATTGTGTTTTGGCCCACAATGACAGCAGATATTGAGCAAGAAACAGCTGCGTGTCCAGTGTGCAACAGCACAAGGCCACATCAACAGAAAGAGCCGTTAAAGCTACATCCAGTGCCGGACCTACCCTGGTCAACCGTCGCCACCGACATCTTCGAGTGGAACGGTCAACATCACCTGGTTGTAGTCGACTCTTACTCAGGTTGGGTCGAAGTAGACCTGCTTCCAGACCTAACTGCCAACACTGTCATCACAAAGCTCAAAAGACACTTTTCTGTCCATGGCAGCCCGCACAAAGTAATATCAGACAACGGCACTCAGTTCACCAGCCAACGCTTTGCAGACTTTGCTTCAGCATGGGACTTTGTTCATGTGACAAGTAGCCCAGAATACCTGCAGGCCAATGGATTGGCTGAACGTGCGGTTCGCAGTGCAAAGCAATTGATGGAAAGATCAAAGAGAGATGGAACGGATGTCTTCCTTAACCTACTCAATCTCCGCAACGTGCCACGTGACAACACACTAGGTTCCCCAGCTGAAAGGCTGATGTCAAGACAGACGCGCACGACCCTACCCGTGTGTAGACGTCTGCTCGTTCCCAGCCCCAAAAGCAACAAAACAGTTAAAACAAACCTACTTCACAAGCGCCAGGCACAAAAGAGATACTATGACAAGTCCAGCAGACCCCTCTGCCCCCTCATGCCAGGTGAGGTTGTGCGGATGCAAACGCGTCAAGGACATGACTCCTTAGGAACCATCAAGGAAGCCTGCAAAGAGCCCAGATCGTACATCGTCCAGTCAGGAGCTGGAGAGTACAGGCGAAACCGCAGACATATCCTCCCAGTCTCTGAACCGCCACCACCACACGGAGATTCCCATGATGATTACACCGCAGCCCAACCACCAACCACTGACTCCCCACAGCACATCCAAGAACCCGTGACACACACCGACGAACAAACACATAGCCACACGCAACACTTCACACAAGCCCCAGTCCAGTCCCCCTGTCGCCCGGCACGTGATGCTTACATCACACGATATGGGAGAGTCTGCAAACCAAACCCCAAGTACGAACACTAAGGCATAAGAGATGGACTGTAACACGAAAGAAAAAAAAAAGTGGACAGTACACGTGATGTGATGTCAGCAAAGTTAAATGCTCACCGTGTCCTTACCAATGACACAGTTCAAGGTGTGAAGTAATTCGTTAATGTTTAGGCTAGAATGTTATGATATGGACATGTTGTTAATGTGTTATTGCTAAAGGTGTTGTTAGCAGTTTATACAGCCATAAGCTAAAGAGAGGGGATGTAGAACATCTGACCAATGTTGTTCATTAATGCTGCTTTAATATACCTGTTCCGTATTAGTATGCTGCGCATGCACGCAGTGAGACGGGGCAAGAGAAAAGGGACCCGCCCCCTGGAATGTGATGACTAACGTGTAATGGTTGCTTTGTTTCGAAGTAAATGATGCTCGATGATATTCACGAACCCTGAGTCATTATTAAACGACAAACAAATATGCTGGATTTTTGTGGCTGAATGGATCAGTGGGAGATTGTGTCAAGATACCAGTGTGTGTCAGACCATTTTGTTAGTAATGAAAGCTGAGCCCAAGATCAAGGTGGTGGACAGGACTCTTTCTGTTTCCATTAGACAGAGTCAGCCTGAAATGTCTGTGACACGAGACCAACACTGGACAATGTGAAAATTTCTTGTCATAGGAATTCATTTTGGATTATGTCTGTTTGTGAATTTAAGAGACCGGAAATCATTTTGTGGCAGGAGGTTTTTAAAGCCCTCCTCTTCTTTCTGTTTGACAGGAAATGCTTTCTATTTTGAATCTTGTGAAAAGTTTCTTTCAGACTCACTGAAAGTCACACAACAGTAAAATGTCTGAAGCTGGAGTGCTATACTCTGATGTGAAGTTTACAAGAGAGAAGAAAGCTAATGGTGAGTTTATCTCATCATTGGAGAAAATCTCCTAAAAATTGTTATTTTTCTTTTTTTTTTGGCCTGCATTTAATCACCAGGCTTCATCACTTTGAGCAGAAATCTGGTTTCATATTTTTGTTACAGTTGTCATTTCCTCGTTGCCTGACACCACTTACTCTGAAGTAACAATCTCAAAGACTCAGCGGTCCACAACAGAGTCACTTGGTAAGTATGGAGCAGTAATGATAGATTTTCTTGATTGCATAGTTATATCTTGTGTTATATAATACGCATATGCAGATTGCAGACTGTGTGTGTGTGTGTGTGTGTGTGTTTTGCAGTATTGCACAGCAAATCCAGCATGTCCAAATTAACACTGTCGGATTTGATTTCAACACTATTAAAGTGTCTATATGGGTCCAGACCAGAGAGTGTTAATTTAACTCTTTTTGGAGAGTTGGTACGTTAACTCTGATTTAGTGTTAAACACCAAATCTGTCTGGAGTTGATAATTTAACACTTGGTGTTAAGAGTTTATATATTAACTCTCAAAGAGTATTTTAGTTTAACTATGTAAGAGTTATCTTCTAATTAATTCTAAAAAGCGGGAATTTTACTGTTCTGAACTTCTAGAAATTTCTTTTGGAAATAAACATTTACTAAAAAGACGCAATGTTTTTTGAAAAACATTTATTCTGAACTGTGCACCACAATTTCAAAACATTTTCTGAAAGATGTAACAGTATACATGTTCTCACTTTCATTAGAATTGTGTTTATCAAAAGGTCTGACATAGGTGAGCTGGTAAATGCAAATAACAGCATTCTCAACATTTATTTCTTCAATACAATATGCATGTCCTTCATTCATCCCTTTGTGAAACTTCAACGTACTTCTGCTGTCCCCCATATTCCATCTTCACAAGCATATCCTGTGCGGAGATTGAATAAAAATTAGTTGACACTAATTAATGGCACAAATAATCCAGTAAACAATTGCAGCACAGTAAAAAAAAAAAGAAAAAGGAATCCTCTTTGAGCCATTACTTGTGTAAAGTATTTTCCCAAAAGACAAAGACACAGGCAACAGTTAATACTGAACTAAATGTAAAACCTCAACCTTTTTAATTTTTACCTAAACCGTGTGCACAAAACTCTGGAGGGATTTATGCTAACGTAGAATCCAGTCAGGACGTCTGCTACTGCTGTTTGCTCGTTTTGTTTTTTTTTATGGGCGATCGTTTTCAGGCTTCAAGTAGCACCATTATACCAACATTTCACATTCTACACATTGTTTTAAGTGTATTTGACCAAAAGTTTGACTGAAAATTCACATGCAAGCTTTTTTCAAGGCTGTGGTATTTGCCCGCAAACAATACCTTTCAGCTAGCTAAAACAGAATATTATGCTATCACCGAGCAACATGGCTAATGCCTTTCACACAGCTTTGTCTCAACTCCAAAGAGCCACAGAAGTAAAAGCTAATAGAAATAATTGAAACAATCTTTGAAAAAATGACTTACCAAGCATGGCAAACAACTCAAATATGTAGAGCAAAATGTTCCGAAACGGCTTCACTTCAGCTTCGATTGGAGCCGTGCTGGGGGCGGAGTCTGTGAATTTACTCTGTTGGTGTCATAGCTCCTGTAGGAGTTCAGAGTTAAGAGGTCAAGAGTTAATGTTTCCATTGTAACACCTCCAGATTTGACAGAGAAACACTCATTTTTAACACTCGATTTTAACTACTATCATTTTACACCTCAGAGTTACATTAAAAGAATGTGACTCTACTTAGAGTAAAATTAACTCTACTTTTGCAAGAAGACTATTAACACCAAAACATTTAACACTTTTGAATTTGCTGTGTGCTTTCAATCAGAGTTAATTAATAGAGTGAAGTAGTGTGACTTTACTGAAAAAAGAAACCCAGTCAAAATGTTTTTCACCTGTCAAAATACAATATCTCAGAAAAATATTGGTCAATCACTCTTTGAAAAATAAATAAAAATCTTTTTCACCACTAACACTAAGACATCAAATTCTTTCTACTTTCATCAAAACCTTGAGGACGGACTGTGTTCAGACACAATCATGAAATGTGGCTCTAAATAAATAAATAACTAGAACTGAAATTAAGAAAAGTAAAATGTGAGATATGATAAATGGTGATAAATGTTAAACTACATGCATCAGACAACTGAACAAAGATAATGCAGTACAGTAAAGTCATACAACATATGTAGTGGTGAATTTCTATTCATATAGTTCATACTTGTTTCTAATTAGCAAGTGTGAAAGAGAAGTCGACATTTAAAAAAAGAAAAGAAGAGGAAATTGCTCTGAGGAGTGAGATCTCGCTTAGCGTGTGGGTGGGTGTCTCTGTGTGCCCATGTCTGCAATTTATTTTGCATTTTAAAAAATGTTGATCATATCTGCTTCACACTTGCTTACATTTTTTTTACTGAACCTAGAGACTTTCTTTAATAATCAGATTTCACAGTTTAATCTATTTTGCACTGACATTTGAACAAGGCTGTAAACATGGGGAATGGCTTTCTTTTGAAACAAGCCTCAAACAGTCATTTGAGGAACATTTTTGCTGTTCACTAATGTGTCAGCGGGTGACTTCTTGTTAAAGTGCCAAACCACTGTGGTCACTGTTCTTTTTCTCCTTATAGTAGCTGATGTTTACTTATAATTTTTCAAACATGTTGAAAGGTCATCGTTGTCTTAAATCAGTATGATTATTTTATATGTGTGGTTTGTATAAACTATACATTTATTAACTTTTTCCACATCTCTATAACATTTCTTTCTCTGCTAACTTTTCAGAGGGGTACCAACAAGATGTGTTGAGCAAAAGGTCAAAGGTCACCACAGAGAGATTGGCCTTGCTGGTTGTCAGTGGTCTACTGGCTGCTGCCGTCATTGGTCTTGTTGTTACTGGTGAGTGGATGCGATGCTAGTTCTTCTTACTAGTAAATACACATGGTGTATAATTTATAACTAGCCTTTATAATGTGGGTTTTTTTCCAACTTTTCTTTTTACTTTTTAAGAGCTGTTTTTGTAAAATTGTGAACATTTTGAAAGAATTCAAAAAGAGAATCTGTCTTATTTAAGTAAAACAAAAACAAAAACAAAAATGACACAGAATAATTTGTATTTTTCTTTTTTAATCAGTGTTTGACAACATAAGATTGAAGCAAATGTTCAAAAAACAAGATGATCTCCAAAACAGAAATGAAAGTGGAAACACAAATGTCTCAGGTAAACGTATGTGAATGTTCTCAGTGATCTAGGCCATTGTAGTTGAAGGAGCTTGGATGTAAGCATTAGAGACTCCAACGTTGCAACGCTGGATTAAACTTTTGGACTGCTGATTGACTCGCCCTCTATAGTGTACACATTGTTTAAAAAGGTTGGCCTCCTGCTGCCTCCAAATCACACAAACATGAACAGTGATTTCATCCACCTGACTTAAGTCGTTGCTGTAATCTCTTCAAAGATCAAGCATGTTATAAATGTGAAGAAGGCTGGGAGCAACATGGAGGAAAGTGCTATTACTTCTCCATCAGTCAATCATCCTGGAACAAGAGCAGAGATGAGTGTAGAGCTAAAAGAGGAGACCTGGTTAAGATAGACAGCAGGGAGGAGCAGGTATGAAACACTTTTCACGTTCTCAAATGTTTTAGCACATCTTTATATTTCACCTTCTCATCACAGAAATTATAACAAGGTAATTTTAATCTTCTTTTACTGATCAGACTTTCCTGAACAGAAGACTGAGAGATGTAATGAATGAAGCTGAGGACAAGTTCTGGATCGGACTGACAGACTCAGCAGTAGAGGGCAGATGGTTGTGGGTGGATGGGTCACAACTAAATCAAAGGTTTGATTGTTGTGAAAATATATTTGTTAATTTCCTGTATTAAACTTTCACTGAACCAGTTCTGTCTGTTCTTCATATCTTAGTTTGACGTTTTGGAGGATGAAGGAGCCAGACAATTGGAACGGGACACATGGAGAACATCCTGATGGAGAGGACTGTGTGAGGATGGGAGAAAAAAGTGAAGCTGGTAGTCTGGAGTGGTGGTTTGATGCATTTTGCTCAAAGCCTCACAGAAGTATTTGTAAGAAAGCAGGAGTAAGGGGAAAGTTTAAAAAGGTATGTGACTGAAATTCAGTTCAGTCTAATAAACACCAGAGTGGAATGATGCGGTTTATTTTTAAGTTGTCTCACAAACAGAATAAAATCAACATATTAAAATAAAATTTGAGTAATATTTTGCATCTGATATTTTTCCTTTTTTAATTGTTTAATATATACAAGAAATGTGGGAGCACCTGCACAACTTGAAGGAATTATAACATCCCAAACCTTTTTTGATACCCCTGAAATATATATGTTATAAGGAAATATATTTGTTGCAAGGAAATAATATTTAGATATTAACTATATACGTATTTTTATTTTGTTACTTTCTTTCTTGGAGTCCATTTTACAGTTAATCTATAGTAAGGGCTATAATTTTGGACAACTACACTGTTTTTCTGTTTGTTTGTTTGTTTTTTGCCTCCATACACCGCCACAATGAACTATTAAGATGTGAGCAAAGAAAAAGTCAAAAATCATAAATCCAAGTAGCGGGTCTACAATGTGATTATTTTCCTGGTAATTGTTGTGGAAAATTTAACAATAACCTGCAACACATCCAGTGAGCTTGATTTGAAGTGAGCTTAATAAACACATTGCAATGTGTTTATTAAACCACACCAGGACCATCTCTGAATTGTGGCCACCGCCCTTACATCTTATATACGCAGACACAGACACTCTTAAACAAAGAACATTCCACAGCAGATCAACTATTAGCAGATCCTTAACTGTTCAGTCTAAGAAAAGCTCCGACCAACCATCACCTCATCTGCAACAGGATGTCCAGAGCCCTGAGTCTGATGTGGAGGTGCAATAAAACTTGAGCCCCACTTACGATCACATTCCACATGCATACAAACTGGTGACAGGAGTGCTCTTACTATACTAAAGTGATATGGTTGAAATATGGGATTAATACATGAGAAAAGAAATCTGCCATGACATTACTTTCTTGGTTGCCAGAACTGAATCTTCAGATGATTTCTTCTGCACATTGAAAAAACCAGAGGAAGAAATAAACTGAATATTCCTATGCACCCGTCTCTCCTCCTCTCTGGACATCCAATAACCATTGCTGACCTGATGTCCAGCCACATCTTATCATACCTCACTTTTTCTCGTCAAAACTGTGTTTGTCAGCCACTGTATACTCAATGTAATTTCTCTTATTAAGTCACACATTTGCTTAGTCATGCTCTTTTGTTGCAAGAAACTTTATTTCAATTGGTGAAACAGGCAGCAAGTACTGAAGTCTAGTAGAAAGAGTTTACAGACTTTAAGACGTTTGATTTTTTGGTTAATGTGAGCATGATCAAAACCCTGAAAATGGATTTCAGATCTACTATAACAGTCTACATTGTTAAGCTGTGGTAAATGAAGGCTGCCTATGGACATCAGCTGTCATACAAATCTCTGCATGCCTACTGATTGTTTTAACCAAGAGTATAAGTGTAATGGAGAGTCCCGCCTTTGGTCAGGAAGCAGTCATGCTGATAGGTTCCCACCTTGAGCTGCCTTTGGCAGACTCCCAGCTGATCATCAAAGAGCAAGTCCAAGTCATAAACCTCGAGAGTCAGCATGTCATTTTCCTCAGCATAGAAGTAGGAGAATTCCTCATTCCACCAGGGGTTCGGGTCATTGTAGCGAACAGATGTTTTACCCAGAGAAGTAGAACCACAGGACACCGTGACATAGGCATCTGTGGTTAATAGGATAACGGTGGGAAGATTGCTGGCTCGCAGATCATACACCTTGAGTTGGGCTTCGACCATGATTGAACTGCACATCAGCAGCAAAAGGACGAGGGGCACACTAGAGTCCATGGCTTTGCTGGAGGCTGTGGAGAAGGAAAAGTAGATTTACATTTTAGCCAGGATACCTGGATCGACACAGTCAGCCTTGTGAGGATCTATTTTATATTGGATGGAACACATTTATGCAATCCTCAGCATTGTCTACATATCCTCTGTGGATATTGCAGTGAACGGTGTTCCTGAGTCTGTACAGATTTTTTCACTACACAACTTAAATTGCTAAGCTCATCTGCTTAGCAATTTAATTAAAAACTTTTAAATACATTATTTTTTCATAGTATAATCTTCACGTGCTTTATCCGAAGCACACTTTCTGTGTACTCACTACCTAATTTATAGCCAAAGTATTCACTCACTGTGTTTAGCTTAGCTTAGCTTGTAGCCGACTCGTTAACACCATGGCTACTTCACCTGTCCCTCCTGCACATTGTGTCAGATGTTTAGTTACTCCTCAACCTCCTTTAACAGTAATGATACTTGTAACAAATGTAGCATATTTGCAGCTCTGGAGGCCAGGATTACTGAATTGGAGACTCGGCTTCGCACCCTTCATTCACCCGTAGCTAGCCAGGCCCCTGTAGCTGGTGCAGCCGAAGATAGCATAGGCCCCGCTAGCTGTTCCCCGGCAGACCTCAAGCAGCTGGGGAAAGAGGGTGGCTGGGTGACGGTGAGGAGGAAGCATAGTCTTAAACAGAAGCCCCAGGTACACCACCAACTTGTTCATGTGTCTAACTGTTTTTCCCCACTCGGCAACACACCCGCCGGGGGTCAAACTCTGGTAATTGGGGATTCTGTTCTCAGACATGTGAAGCTAGAGACACTGGCAACCATAGTCAATTGTCTTCCAGGGGCCAGAGCAGGCGACATTGAAGGAAATGTAAAACTGCTGGCTAAGGGTAAACGTAAATTCGGTAAAATCATAATTCACGTCGGCAGTAATGACACCCGGTTACGCCAATCGGAGGTCACTAAAATCAATATTGAATCGGTGTGCAACTTTGCCAAAACAATGTCGGACTCTGTAGTTTTCTCTGGTCCCCTCCCCAATCAGACCAGGAGTGACATGTTTAGCCGCATGTTCTCCTTAAATTGCTGGCTGTCTGAGTGGTGTCCCAGAAACGATGTGGGCTTCATAGATAATTGGCAAAACTTCTGGAGGAAACCTGGTCTTGTTAGGAGACACGGCATCCATCCCACTTTGGATGGAGCAGCTCTCATTTCTACAAATATGGACAAATTTATTAAACCCCCCAAAATATGACTATCCAGAGTTGGGACCAGGAAGCAGAGTGTCAGTCTTACACGCCTCTCTGCAGCTTCTCTCCTCCTGCTACCCCCCCAAAAACCCATCTCCATAGAGACTGTGTCAGCTCCCAAACAGACAGAAAACAAACTAAAAACCAGCAACAAACAACTTAAACATAAACAATTACAAAGAAAGAACAATAAAGTATCCACATCTGAACCAAAGAGTAAAACAGTGAAATGTGGATTATTAAATATTAGGTCTCTCTCCTCCAAGTCTCTGTTAGTACATGACTTAATAATTGATCAACAAATCGGTTTACTCTGCCTTACAGAAACCTGGTTGCAGCAGGATGATTATGTTAGTTTAAATGAATCAACACCCCCGAGTCATTCTAACTACCAGAAACCTCGAAGCACAGGCCGAGGGGGCGGTGTGGCAGCAGTTTTTCACACCAGCCTATTAATTAACGAAAGACCAAGACAGGCTTTTAATTCATTTGAAAGCCTGATGCTTAACCTTGTCCACCCCAGCTGTAAAACTCATTGTCAAAATTGACTGAATTTTCCATGTGCATATGTGTAACATGTCATCAGCTTTGCGTGCTATACGGAAAAAAACAACAACAACAGTATTGGACAAAGTATTCCAGGACAAAAGCTGGAATACTTTGTGCATCTACATGTCATCATTGTTAGTGCCAAAAAGTTCACAGTATCATTTGCTGAGCCCTCAGGTTTCAAGGAAATGTGTGTGAAAAGATTAGTGTGCTAACAGCTGGTGTTGTTTGGACGGTGTTTCTGTTCACCTTGGTGTTATCACATGCTTTATTAATGGGGTCTTTTCCATAAATGTGACCAACACTGATGACAAGCATCTCTATGCTCTAAAACAAACAAACAAAAAAACAGTTAACCAGTTCAGGGTTGCAAGGGTCTCAAACATAATATTTTCTATTAGAATGCTGAGTTTAAAAAGAACAAGGCAGCAGATTATCTTTTATATTTTCCTCAAATTAATGTGGTAACAAAATGAACTCAGGCATATGAAATAGTACAAATGAAAAGAGTTGATTCACCACACAATGTGATCAGATTATTATTAAAACACAGGAAGTGTGAGCAAAATTATGGGAAACAAATTTAAAGGTTTAAATAGATCTAGATGATAAATTGAAGACAAAAAGATCTTCATTTTATAATATTCTACTATCATTACAATTTAATAAAATTAAAAAACATTTTTCAAAGCGACATTTTTTGTTGTCTTCACATTATAAAACATCTAGCTTAGGCAACAACAGTAACAGCATGATCTTTTTTTTCTTTTTTATTCTCTTTTATCTTTTCTTTTAAAAGAGAGCTGTTTAAAGGTTTAAAGTTTTTCTCCTAAATAGAAATCATTACAGAATGCCTAGTCCTACTTAAAATCCCATTCATTTTTCTTTTCTTTTATCATCTACTCGAACTAAGGAAAACGTTTGACTAACTCAAAGACAATTTCCACGCCTCCCCTGCCTGTCTGCAGAGGCAGTTTTGAATTTAGGAGCGGCAAGATGGCAGCGGCAAACCCTGGCGATTCTCCGGTAAGTATATTGTTTTTTTTATCTTCAAGTTTGTCTTTTGAAACGTTAATTTTATTTAAATCCGTTGCTCACGTATAAAGTACACAGACGGGGTCTTTGCTCAACTCGTCTGAGGCGTGTCTCACTAAGCGCTACATGCTAGCATCTCGCTAACCGA
Organism: Maylandia zebra; assembly: GCF_041146795.1. NCBI lineage: Eukaryota > Metazoa > Chordata > Actinopteri > Cichliformes > Cichlidae > Maylandia > Maylandia zebra. The sequence continues at coordinate 8,113,903 of NC_135187.1, forward strand.
GCTACCCTTTACATGCTGTGCTTTAGAAAATAGGATACTCGTTAAAAAATACTCCGCAGATATTGATAGATAGACGAACACTGCAAATATAATGTTGTAAACGAGAACGGCCAGACCATCTTGATTGAATGTAACTTCGCTCCACACAAGTTTTGTGGTGGACATATTCATATTGGTATCTAATAAATGATTAATTCTTAGATTTTATTGAATGTTAATTTATAAATTGTTTCTGTCTTTATGTGTTTGTTTCAGATTATGCAAGATGAAATTATTCAGTCAGCAAGACACTTGCTGCAGTTACTGACATCATCCAACTGAACTGCTGCTGTGATGAATCAGAATACAAGGTACTTTAGCAAGACTTATGAGTTAATGCTACATTTAACTAAAATGCTATATTTTTTGTGTCCAATATTGTCTCCATATGATTTTGTTTTTTTGCAACATCTTGCAGAGAACAGAGTCAAGGTGGCCAGGGTACCAGCTTGGTCAACCCTGAAAGACCATCCGTTCATCAAGAAATGACCAGGTGAAAAAGTCATAAACTAAACGCATGAGCATGGAATTTAGGATGCAACTTTATATCTTACCTGCTCTACACTCAGGGCTTGAATTACAACAACAGTCAATCACATTAAAAAAAAAAAAAACTTTTGGTAGTTCTGTGTCTCTGTCTCTCTCCTCCAAACCCAGATGGCTGCTGGTACTGAACCGAGTTCTGGTTCTGCTGGAGGTTTCTTCTTGTTAAAGGGGAGTTTTTCCTCTGCGCTGTCACTTCATGCTGCTCAGTGTGAGGGATTGTTGAGGTTGAGTCCATATGTCCTGGGAACAACTGCTGGGCAATGACACCATGCAATCTTCTGGGATTCCTTAGATACAAAACCTGTGAACTGCACTTGTCCTTGGTCTCCACAGCTCACCTTTATACAGTTTTTTTTTTTTTTTTTTTGCAGAGGGAAGAAATTTTCCTTTTTGACTGAAGTGTGTGGCTTGTGTATTGTGTTTTTGTGATGTTAAAGACTTGTTGCTGTCTACAACATAGAAAGTGGAGTTACAATCTCACCAGCGATTAGAGCATTGTCTGTATGAGATGGTTGTGTGCTAAAATCGTAGTAGATCATCAGTGTGTGAAATAGTTATTCCCCGTTCTGGTGCTCAGTGTCAACGTCAGCGGGTTGTTTTGAGTTGCTGCTGTGTGACTGGCTAATTAGATTTTTGCTTTAACATACAGCTATACCTAATAAAGTGGCTACTAAGTCAATCAGTCAATGGCCACAAAGTCATCAGATCTGACAGATGTGTAGTAGAAAAACAAGCAGTTGACATTTTAGAAGAATAAATACATTTACATATTACAGAAGTATAAAAAAAAGAAAACTATTAATGCTCCCGAACCTTGTCAGTAAATGCAACATTTGTTTTAAACATTACTGCACTGTAAGTGTGTCCTATGGCACGTGTGTACTCATGTACTTACGTCCTTGTAGCCGTCTGCAGATGGACCTTTGTTGTACACGATTTTTCTTATTATTTTTTTCTATTTTTAGTTTTCTAATATATAATATCTCAATTTCACATTTGTGCTGCTGTAATAAGTGAATTTCCCCAATGTGGGATTAAATAAAGTCCATGTCTATGTAACAGCATGATCTAACTCATCTGATTATTATTAGTTTGGATCCATCTTATCTTTGATGCACAAATTTCTTTTACAGCGCAGGCTACTCTGATTGGATTAGAACAATGAAAACCTTGTAATGTACACTTTTAATTTGAGGAAAAAAGCAATAAGGCAGTTCTAAACTCTTACCTGTAGCTCGATCTTGTCTCTCACCACATTACCTGCTGTTAGGGACGTTTTAGAGGCTGACTTATCAGCTTTATGTCAACAATACAATGGCCACACAACCTGCTCCACTCTCACCATTATATAATATGAATCTAACAGGAATAAAAAAAATTATATTCTCATATTTTTGAGCACTTCTTTGTATTTTTTTCCAGTACAGAAGTGTCATAATTCTGCTTCCTTTTGACCCAGCATTTTGAGTTTCTTATATCCTAGTGATGTTTTGGTTTATGTTCACGTTTATTTATAGTCTTATTCTATTTTTGCATTTCTTTTAGTCCCTGTTCAGTTCTTGGATTATTAGGTTTTATTATTATCATGTTCTCCTGTTTCCATGTTCGGTGTGTCTAGTTGTGTTTCCCCTGTGGCGTCATGATAATTTGCTTCAGCTGTGTTCTTATAATTTCCCAGTCTAGTTTTGATATTCCTGGAGAGAAGACTAAGAGACATAATATATTGTGTGGAAGTGTAGAAGCAACACACATCCATCCAAGGTACAGTCTGAAAAAAAGAGCAATGAGGATTATGAATAAAACCACTTCAAGAGAACCATCAAATCCGCTTTTTTAGTAAAATTAATATTTTCAAATTTAAGGATTTGGTCAACCTCAAAACTGCACCATGTACAAAACAGCAAACATCTTTTCACTAAATGACACTTCCATTTTTTTGTTGTTGCTCCCTCTCATACATACGAGGGGCAGTTGAAGATATGAACATTGATGTGGTGGTAATTCAACTGCAAGGTGAAGAGAAGAGAGCTTTAAATAGATCTGAGTGATCATTATCAAACAATAACAAGACTGCAAAATGAACCTGCATGCGTTTTTACACACACACACACACACACACACACACACACACACACACACACACACACACACACACAGTGTGGAGGAGGTTTAGTCACTTTGTGGTTTCAGCGGAAGTTGTGACGAAGGAAACCACAGATAGAAAAAAAAAAATGACAACAGCTCTCTAAGGTTGAAGTGTGGCAAATTTGCTTCTCTTTTGTGAAACGTTTCCCTTTATTAAAAAAAGAAAAAAGAAATTGCCACCACAAAGGTTTAAGCAACGACACAGTATGTACTTTTAAAGCTGAAAAAAGTGGAAAAGGAAATACTTATGAGTGTAGACATTAAATAAATAGCTCTGAATACTACAAAGATATATTTTTTATGTTTATCCGAACTGTTATGGGAAGCAGGGCACTGATTACTGTTAATCTCCACAGACTCAAGAAGTCAATTTTCACAGCTATAGGCCAATTATGAGTTGATACTGTTGATATTTTTATTCATTGATTTAGCACACAACTAGGCTAGGTTATGTAGATCCTTTTCTCTTTACTTATGTTGGTAAAATGATCATTGAAGCTACTGCAATTTTGCCTGACAACATTTTTATGACAGCTATATTTGCCTGTACTTTCACATATATCATAATACATTGACACTCAATTCTCTGTCTAGAGAACACTGGTTAGCTAATGCTGTTGTCAAGTACCCTATCACTAGCAAACAAACAGCAAGCCAAACGATTAATTCATATATGAAATTCCAATGTTACATGAAAATATGTATAATGCTTACCGGCTATTAAAGAAAAGTATCTTGAAATCCAAAGAATTCAAATTGCTGGATCAGCGGATAGAGGCGGTTTCTCACAAGTGCAGTTTTAAGGCGTTTTTTTCCCGAAGTTGCAAAAGTTTGACGTCACAACAATGAGCTCCATCACTTGCAATGTTGAATCTGGAACAACATTAATTATGACGATGTGGGAACAACACCAACATGAGGATATCAGATCATGTGGTAACTTCAGGTTTAACCCTTTTTTCTGTGTGAAGGTAGTTAACTTCTTCCTGGAATAGATTTAATTGTAATTGCGGTTTTCTTTTGTTCTGCTTTTTAGCTTAAAAGAGGAATGTTTGAATACTCAAAATATTTTTTAATCAAGTTCTGAATACAGCCAAGAAGAATATGCTACTAATGCAAATTCAGCTACAACCTTTGTGAGGCATCTGCTCACAGCAGTCTTCCCTGTGGAAATACTGCTAGTGAGCAATCTTCGAGGGGGAAAACGAGGCAGAGGAGATGCACGTTTACCGCTCGACAAAAATAAATTGGATGCCATCTACAGTAAGTTTTTAGCTTTTTATGGCATGTTTTCGCAGTTGTCCACACTTCTGGCATTTAAAGATAACAAAGGACCAATGAAAAACAAGGGCCACACATATGAAGAATATCTTCTTAACATTTATGCATATATTATTGTTGATGAAGAAAGGCCTCCACCAAATAGAGGATTCTAGTTGATCTTTTTTGAGTTGTATCCAGATGAATGAATGGTCTTTTCGTGACATACTATTGTAGGCCTTAGATTTCTCTGGTGTTTCATTTCCTTTATGGTGCATTTTGTTTGTCCAACTTCAAAGTAACAAATGATGGTAGATAAGTATTTTACATTCTGAATGTTCTTGCATTGGATGTATTTCAGTGACTGCGTTTACATGCAGCCGATAACCCATTCAAAACTGGAATGTTAGCAATAACCCGGTCACACATGGCTTTAAAATACTGGCAAAAATCCAAATATAAGTTTTGGAGTTACCAAATATTTTGGTGAGAAAAGGGTCATGTAAAACCTCTATCGGCATATCGCCATCAAAATGAAAATGGATTTGTGTTTTGCACATGTTCTATTCCCACGGAATCCTGGTCTTTTGAGTAGAGGAACTTTGCGTATGTGCCGTCTGGCTCTCTGTGACTCTCTCATCTCATGCATGTGAATGAGTTATTCCGAATGTTTCAGAAACCTGAATAGTGAGCCTCACTCAACCATAACCTGAATATTGGCTGTATGTAAATGTAGTCAATGTAGTGAACCTCTCCATGCATCGTCTGCAAATTTCAAAGCTGGCACCATTAGATATTAAGACTGATTAATGCAGGATCATTGCACTATTGTTTAAGATCATTGGGTTCTTTTACACTACTAATTCAGTTCTTGTCATCACCCCCCCCCCCCTGCATTTTTGTACATATACAGTGGGGCAAAAAAGTATTTAGTCAGCCACCGATTGTGCAAGTTCCCCCACTTAAAATGATGACAGAGGTCAGTAATTTGCACCAGAGGTACACTTCAACTGTGAGAGACAGAATGTGAAAAAAAAATCCATGAATCCACATGGTAGGATTTGTAAAGAATTTATTCGTAAATCAGGGTGGAAAATAAGTATTTGGTCACCTCAAACAAGGAAAATCTCTGGCTCTCACAGACCTGTAACGTCTTCTGTAAGAAGCTTTTCTGTCCCCCACTTGTTACCTGTATGAATGGCACCTGTTTGAACCCATCATCTGTATAAAAGACACCTGTCCACAGCCTCAAACAGTCAGACTCCAAACTCCGCCATGGCCAAGACCAAAGAGCTTTCGAAGGACACCAGGAAAAGTATTGTAGACCTGCACCAGACTGGGAAGAGTGAATCTACAATAGGCAAGCAGCTTGGTGTGAAAAAATCAACTGTGGGAGCAATCATCAGAAAATGGAAGACATACAAGACCACTGATAATCTCCCTCGATCTGGGGCTCCACGCAAGATCTCATCCCGTGGGGTCAGAATGATCATGAGAACGGTGAGCAAAGATCCCAGAACCACACGGGGGGACCTGGTGAATGACCTGCAGAGAGCTGGGACCAAAGTAACAAAGGTCACCATCAGCAACACACTACAACGGCAGGGAATCAAATCCCGCAGTGCCAGACGTGTTCCGCTGCTGAAGCCAGTGCATGTCCAGGCCCGTCTGAAGTTTGCCAGAGAGCACATGGATGATACAGCAGAGGATTGGGAGAATGTCATGTGGTCAGATGAAACCAAAGTAGAACTTTTTGGTATAAACTCAACTCGTCGTGTTTGGAGGAAGAAGAATACTGAGTTGCATCCCAAGAACACCATACCTACTGTGAAGCATGGGGGTGGAAACATCATGCTATGGGGCTGTTTTTCTGCCAAGGGGACAGGACGACTGATCCGTGTTAAGGACAGAATGAATGGGGCCATGTATCGTGAGATTTTGAGCCAAAACCTCCTTCCATCAGTGAGAACTTTGAAGATGAAACGAGGCTGGGTCTTCCAACATGACAATGATCCAAAACACACCACCCGGGCAACAAAGGAGTGGCTCCGTAAGAAGCATTTGAAAGTCCTGGAGTGGCCTAGCCAGTCTCCAGACCTCAACCCCATAGAAAATCTGTGGCGGGAGTTGAAACTCTGTGTTGCTCAGCGACAGCCCCAAAACATCACTGCTCTCGAGAAGATCTGCATGGAGGAATGGGCCAAAATACCAGCTACTGTGTGTGCAAACCTGGTAAAGACCTATAGCAAAAGTTTGACCTCTGTTATTGCCAACAAAGGTTATGTTACAAAGTATTGAGTTGTTTTTTTGTTATTGACCAAATACTTATTTTCCACCCTGATTTACGAATAAATTCTTTACAAATCCTACCATGTGGATTCATGGATTTTTTTTCCCACATTCTGTCTCTTACAGTTGAAGTGTACCTGTGGTGCAAATTACTGACCTCTGTCATCATTTTAGGTGGGGGAACTTGCACAATCGGTGGCTGACTAAATACTTTTTTGCCCCACTGTATATAGGTGCAACCCTTGAGAAGTGGCCTGGGACCCATCCTTCCAGCATTGGTACTACAATCAATGCCAAGATCACAGAACTCCGGGCCAGAAATAAAAATGTCTCTGTCACAGCATCCCCATAACTTGACTTTCAATGTCTCGTTTGGCATGTTATTATAATGCCAATTCATGTTTTATCTATTAAAGATAGATTGTTTGTTTTGTTTTGTTTTTTAAGTGGGCAGGTTTTTTGCCCTCCAAAGTTTTACTTATGTTAGCAGGTAAAAGTTCCACAAATTTGCAGCAAAAAGGTATGCAGCTTAGCATGCTCTTTAAACAATAGAGCTTAGATTTGGTTAAATATTTCTGTGAAATATCAGTATGTGACTGTTATATCAGAATAATAAAAGTTAATTGAATTTAAAGATTGCCCAGTATTCATGTTTTTTGTTTTTGTTTTCTTCAGTATTACAATACATTGACTGCCGACCTGTCAAAGAAAGTTATGTTGGCTTACGAGTTTGTCTTTGCATTGCTAGTTTTTAACTGATGTTGGTCAAGCAGGGGCAAATGATACTGTTGTCTTTTTCATATGTGAGATTTTTTTTTCTAGTAATGTTAATTTGTATAAAATTAATAATTAAGTTTATAGGTTTTTTATGAGATGAGATTTAAGAATTCTTAGAAGAAAAATGTAAAAAAAAAAAAAAAAAAGTTTACCATAAAAATGTATTGCCTAAACATAAAGAGAAAACATATGTAATCTAACATATTCTTAGAATATATGTATTAAAAGCATTTAAAAAAAAGAGATTATTGCCCTGCAAACTACATTTACTCTACATATAAAAAAAATGTATCTAACAGATTTTGTTCATATATGTAAAGCATATGTCTTTATGACAAATGTACTAAAAAACTATGCAAAAAATTATATGGAACATCTATGGAATACATACTTTGACATGTACTTTCCTTATATAACTTATGTGATCCTCTTTATTATCATGTATGAAAGTAATCCGAAAGTGGCCACTTTCAGGAGTAAATCATACAAACCTTATATGATTCACTATATATGGAGCAAATTAAAGCTGATGCAAATCTTTTCTAAGTTTTTTCTATTTCTTTAACATATGGGTATGTTCCGACAGTGACAGTTCAGCAGAAAGTACAAGTATGAGAAAAAGTAAGAGGAAATTACACAACTAAAAATATAAACCCATCTCTCAGGAACATACAAAGAGAAGCTGTCTTAAAAGGCACTCTCAGAGAACGGATGCAAGTTCCATAACAGCAACTACTACTAGAGATAGTTTTGAATCACGTGATTTTGAAGAGCCCTTGTCTGGGTTAAATAAACCTGGAGAAACCATCTCAGCTGTAGATCTGTTATGGTCATGACACTTCAACAAAAAAAACCCAAACAAAAAACATGGTGGTGGACTGTACAAGAAAAACATTTTATTGTTGTTTTTGCTTTAAACCATAGATCAAAATGGCACGCCATTTGGGATCCAAACAAAGATAAACCCAAAGTGTTGAGAGCAATCAAATTCCCCAAGGAATCCAAAGAGCCAAGATTGCAGTTTACTTTACTGACTAACAAAGGTAACCGGGCCCATAATAATCGTGTGCTTGAAAAAGGAAAAGGTCTAGTGATACCACCTCAACAATGTTGTGCATTAGTGAAGGCCAGTGACTACCTAACTGAGAATTACCTGAAGAGAAAATCCCTTTGGAGGTATATGTAAAGATGTCATCTGAACGAAATAATCAAAGCCATGAAGCCTGGAACATCCAGGGTACAGTCTATTTGTTAATATGCTGAACCACTCCCAAGTGGTGTAAATGAACGGTTTTGGAAACTGGTCCTTGATAAGACTGGCGATGAGATCACCAATGTTGTCCACAGTGAGAAAAACATACTGAAACTTGGGGAACACCTCTTCAGTAAGCTTTGACACGATGTTGCAAAACATGAATCACAGGGCGACCGAGGCTCAGGGGATAGTAAAGGTATAGTAATCATTCCCAACTATTTTCAGTTGAAGATGATAAAGGATTCAGAAAGTTTATTCATGCAGGCCTATATGACAGAGAATGTGCATCTTCTTTTTGTTTTCATATTTTAATTTATATTTAAAATATTTTTTGTGTTCACTGTAAATTTGTTTAAAAGGAAAAAGCTGAAAATTTAAAAAGTTATAATGTGAAATGTAAATAGTTGGTTTTTGTATTGTATGATTTACTTATTACATTTTATGTGGAGTGAATAAATAAAAGTATATTTACGGTGGCCCCTAGAGACAAAGCACATACAAACTCCAAAGCACGTGAAAACTCTATAGCACGTACAAACCACAACATTAGTGCTCCAGGATGCTAGGCGCAGTGTTGAGCATTCGTTACATAGAGGCTACACAAGCTAAGAAGTACCAACGATTGGATTTGGTGTGTGGTAGTAACAGGTAAATGAACTTTTTTTTTTTTTTTTTTAATTATTTGAATATATAGGACTGCTTGTGTATAAGTACACAAACAATACACATATGCTTTCAATTGTGTAATTTAAGTGATCTAGGTAGCGCTGTTTTGGAAGTTCAGTTAACTCTAGAAATATATTTTGGACTTTGTACATGCTTTGTCTCTGGGTGCCACCGTAAATATTTATATATAAACATATATAAATAAAACTCTTTTTACATTAGTAATTCCTGTTGTGCATAATTTTATATTGTTGTTAATAATAAATTAATTAAAGCAACAAAACAACCCGAAGAGCTGGTTGGGAGCCGAAAGAGCCGGTCTTCTAAAAAGAGCCGGAAATCCCATCACTAATGTGGACGGAGATATTTTTTTCAAAACTCCACTTGTGGACAGAATGTTTTTTATTTTAACTAAAACGGATAATCTCTGTTTTCAAAAATACCCGTGTACGTGTGGACGTAGCCTTAAATAACAGAAAAACAAACTATCTTTATGGCGTGATTATTTTACACGGTTTTTTCCCCCTGTGTAATAATATTCAACATTGCTATCAATACATTTTTCAAAAAATGCCTCTTTGTGCAAAATGGGTTTAAAAACGTAACTGTGGGATACTGTTTGTCCGTGATTTGGACAGCCCACGAACTGATGCCAAGAGTGTGCAAAGCAGTAATCAGAGCAAAAGGTATTTTGAAGAATCTAAAGTATTAAACGTGTTTTGAGTCATTTCAGACTTGTTTACTACAGAATTCCATATTTCATCCATTCATCTACAATGAACATAGGCATGAAAATAAAGAAAAACAATTAAATGTGAAGGTGTGTCCAAACCTTTGACTGGTAGTGTATGTGTATGATTCCTGATACATCAGAGATAAGAATGAACTGTTTTAGTTTGCTTTTAAAAACACAAATAGCAAATATTAGTTTTAAAGTCATCTGAAAAATTGGTTTACAGGTGAATCTCTGGATTACAGAAGAAATGCACTAATGTTGGAGAGCAAAAGGACCCACATCCAGTTGATGGTAATCTGTTAAATTAGGGGAAATATGTCTGGGGACATTCTGCAGGTTTTAGATCTCACCCTGGGTCAACACACCTGAATCAAATCATTAGTTCGTTACCAGGCCTCTGGAGAACTTCAAGACATTTTGAGAAGGTAATTTAGTCATTTAAATCAGCTGTGTTGGTCAAGGACAAATCTAAAACCTGCTGCTTAGTTTTCTGTCTTCATTTATGTTGGAAGTGATAGCAGAGCTGTACGTTTTAATTTTTTCAGATTGGACCTAGATTACTCCACGAGGCTCCTGACTACGGTAGCCATAATGCTCCGACAATCCATCAAGTGCAGCTTTGTAGCTTACCAAAGTCCTACTAAAAGATTTGACAGATTTGAGCGCCATATACCTCATAAAATCGGTTCGAGGTCAGTAAGCACAACTAATTCATACATAAAGCGTACAAGATTATAAGGCACACTGTAGATTTTTTTTAGAAAATTAAAAGGATTTTAAGTGCGCCTTGTAATGGGAAAAATACGGTACTTAAATTTACAACACAGCAGAATCAAATGGTTGAATCACCTCTTAAGCATGCCATCAAGTTTGGCAAAGGCCCAGCAACAGGCCATTTATTTGATCAGGTGTGTCAGAACAAGGATGCATCTAAAAGCTGTAGGACATTAGAGCAGGGTTTTCCAGCTCCAGTACTCTAGAGGTTGTGGTCTTCCAAACAAAAGGATTCTCATTCAAACATCAAGGTTGCGATGTGTCTTAAAGGTCTAAGTGCTTGCTAGTGATGTGTGGATCGATACTGAAATATCAATTCCTCCGATACCAGTCATTTATGTTCTAGAATCAATTCTCACATTAAAATATCAATATTTTAATAATTTAGGGTAAAATTGTAGTTTATCATTAACAGGAACACAGTGGAAAGAAGGGTTAGGATCAACCCTAAGTAAAGTCTCTGGTCTCAAATTGTAAAAATTCCAAAAAATAATTTAGAATTCTTAAAGACTGCAAAGCTTTTCTTCATTCAGTGATGTAGTTTTGTGCTGTTAGGGTTGAAGTTTTAGTTGGCTACACAAGTGAAAAAGTCTCACTCAGGTACATGGTTATAATAAAAATAATAATAAAAAGTAGGCCTTTCAACATAGTTTTTTATCCTGTTTTCCCCATTAGGTATGCTGGATTTAAAGACACCACTGATGGCAGAGGGTGAGGTGAATCACAGAGACTCACGGGTAAACTCCTCAATGATTTTTACATATTTCCTATAAATCATAAAACAGTCTCTCTGAGATGAACTACACTGCCAAAAGTATTCAGTCACACATCTAAATAATTGAATTCAGGTGTTTCAGTCACTTCCATGGCCAAAGGTTTTATAAAATCAAGCACAGGTATGCAAACTGCTTCTACAAACAGTGGTGAAAGAATGGATTGCTCTCAGGAGCTCAGTGAAGTCCAGTTTGGTTCTGTGATAACTCCTTACGCTTTCCATATGCCCCTGTCACGTGGCGTGTGCTAACCATTTCAAAGCAAGAGCCATAAAAAGCATGTAGCAAATTTGTTGTGGAAGAACTTGGGAAGCCTGTACAGGATTGTAATATGATCTGATACAACACTTTTCATGTGAATTGGGGGACAGACTGCAAGCCAGGCCTTTTTGTCCAACGTTAGTGTGTGATCTCACAAATGTGAGAAAAGTGAATGCGTTTGGCATATAGTGTACGTAGTCCTAGCAGAACATGAAATGAAATGCTTTTAATTTGTTCTCTAAGAACAAACAGACCCCAGGGTGAATTTTGAAAATAATCTATTTATTCACTGCTATCTGGCATTTACGTGACATGAACACCAGGGCCTTGTTTAAGAAAAACTTCAAAATCAGAGTAACTATCCGAACATGTAAATCAAAACCAGCACCTCCATTTTGGCGCTGATCTATTCGTCCTGGGCTAAAGAATATGAATGTATATATGTTAGTACTGACCAATAAGGTCATTTTAAGGAAGAGCAAATAAAGAGCGATTTTAATGTCATTGCTCCACATGTGCATCTGCTAAAAACCTAAAAGTTCAAATCTGTGAATTTGTTCACAGATTTGTTTTTTGTTTAAAATAGCAACATTAAGCTAAACAGGAAACTCACAGAAACATACAACCAGACACACAGACGACCCAATACTGAATAGAGGAAGACAAAGGACTTAAATAAACAAAAGGATAATGAGAGGCTGAGGAACAGATGGGAACACAGCTGGGACAAATCAGACCTAAGGAGACAAGGGGAAGCAAAATTAGACATACTGCACACAGGACAGGGACTTTCATAATAAAACAGGAAACAATGTGGAACATAGATATGACAACACAAGCTTGACAATTAGAACATGGAACACGCAGACATGAAATACCTGAGGAGACAAAGAACACAGGAAGAGACTGAAGCATGGGCATAATAGAAAGTAAAATACAGAGGAAAAGACAGACTATATAGGCGACAGGAAAAGACTCGTAAATCGTGGAGACATGGATGAAACAAAATCCTAATTAAATAATACTGCAAGAACTATATATTATGTTAAACTAACGTAAGAAAAATTAAAAAAAACTAAATAAACTCAAAACACTGGGTCACAGACCCAGGATTATGACAATTCCAGCATTAGATGACTACAATGACTCTATCTACTGTTTTAAGCTAAACATAATGGTTTAAATTGACTCAGAGTTTCTTTCCTCATCTCTGAATTAACAGGTAGGCATAATTTGTTAAGTGAAAGTGCCAGGTTCATGTGAATCATCTTTAGATTCATCCTGTGTGGGTCTGCTATCATGTGTCCCATCCTCTCCAGATGCTGCCGCCATCTGTTTTAAGAGAAGACAACAATATGTCTATCAATTTTTGATAGATTGTGGAAGCACTGAAACTGAGGATGAATTTCACCTCTCTTTGTGGCACAGGACGCCCAGATTTGTTTTTCATGGCTACCTTAGGAATCCTTTCACATTCTTGTTCTTCCTCCTCTTCTGAATAGCCTTCAGATTCATCCTGTGTGGGTTTCCAGTCATCTGTCCCATCATCTTCAGATGAGCTCACAGACTGCTTTTAGAGCAGAAAAATATATATTTTGCTCATTTTCCATGGATTTGTGAAAACAACATATTTACATCGTTAACTACAGGAGAAGAAACTTAGCTGGATTTTTCCTGCCCCCTTAGGAACCCATTCTCTTGCTTCATTCTCCTCCACACCTGTCCTATCGCTTTTAGAAAAGATCACCATCTGTTTTTAGAAAAGTAACAAAACAAAACATAAAAAATAAAATAATTTCCAACAGTGCATTTTGAGGTCTAAGCATCCCAGAAACTGCACAGACATATGTCAGACATAACTTAAAACCACCAGTATAGGTTTATAAAGGCCCTGAGGGGAAAAACTACGTTTCCCACGGAATATTACGTTACTTCCGGTTTTGGCAGGCAATGGCAGACATGCATCCTTTTTGTTTGTTTTTCTTTTGTTTTTGTTTTTTTAATTTTGGTCGCCAACGGAGAGTGTTTGGTAGCGCTGTCCTCAGAAAACACCGTTTGTACTGTTTCTTTTGTTTTGAATCATAACTCTGGCCTATTAACACAATTAAGAAAATATCATTTGAAGTCCGCACTTTCAACACAAGTTGAAATGGAGACTGGGGCTGTCTCCCAATTCAGAGACCACACGCTTGAAGTATGCATTTTGAGTGCAATTACGTCACCGCCACGTGACGACTGTCCCAACTCGAAGTGTACTTCAAATGCGTACTCCAAATGCGCTGTCGAATTCCCCAAATATCAAGCGTGGTCCGGTGCACGCTTCGTGGTCCCATATATCCCACAATTCATAGCGCGGCGGTGGGTGTGGATAATTTTGCCGCAAAATACGGCAGAAGGGAGCGCCGAAGAGTGAACTGTCAAAAGTAAGTACTGAATACTATGTCACTTATTTATGTGCGAATGTTTAATAATGAAGAACATTAAAACATTACTGTTGGCAACATGTCGGCAAAGTTATGTAACATTAGTGATGTTTGTACTTTCAGCGTTAACTTGGTTTTAAAGCCTCTACTTCTAATTTTATATATATATATATATATATATATATATATGTGTGTATATGTGTATACATATATATATATATATATATATATATATATATATATATATATATATATATAGTCGCCCTTAATCTTACAGAGAATGTGAGGATTTGATACACGATTTTGCATAAAATGAGAATCACGATTTTTTTGGCTTAGAATTGAGATCACGATTCTCTCACGATTTTCTTTTCCAGTATAAATATTTATTGCGCTTATTAACTGCACATCAACTTCGTAACAGTTGAGACTGAACATAAAAACAATAAATAAACATAAAAACAGCAAATGTCTCACATTTTGTCGTTGCCGCAAAATGTTGTACTGCTTGAAATTCCGTCTCCACCGTTGCTCGACGCTGCGTGTATAGAGCAGGTAGTGCAACAATAGAAAAATAGTTGCGGGACGGCACTGTGTAGCGTTTGTCTAGGGTGTTGATCATTTTCCTAAATCCCTCGTTTTGCACAGTGTTGATGGGAGCCATATCTTTGGTCAGGTGATAAGTAATAGCCTCCGTAATTTCTTTGTGCCTGCGGGAGTTCGACGGGTATAGGGAAGCGCTGTATAAGGTTCCCGTTATTGATGTTTGGGTGGTTGACCGGGACGGATTTTGTCCAGTCACTTTCTCATCATCCCTGACGTGCTCTCCGTTGTTTTTTCCCTGCCAATTTTAGCAGCCAGCTTCTGTATCACGTGGTATAAGGCTCTGCCCTTGTCATTTGTTGAGCAGGAAGAGTGAGCGATTGTTTTCATGCAGATTTAGTCCTGGAGCAAAATGCGGTACAATCGTCGTCTTTTTTTTTTTTTTTTTTTTAGCAGTGTACATCAGTCTTTCTCACTGACTGACACTGGGACTTTGATTTTATGGACGTTTGAATTCTTGTTTGTGTTTTCATCGGTGTTTGATATTTAGGTTTTGGTTTTGTTTGCGTCATTAACTCTTGTTGTATTTTAGTGCAAGTTGGTATTTATAGTCCGGTCAGTGTTTTCTGTCTCATCTTCCATTGTCTTTTCCTTTTTCTATTTTTACTTCCTTCTTGTCTTCCACGATCTCCTTTTGTTTATAAATTGTCCTGTCCTTGCTCTCAGTAACTGTCTCAGCGTCTTTTCACCTTCTCTTGTGTGCTACTTGTTGCTCCCTTGAAGTCTACAGATTTGCTAATCTTTGCTGTTTGGTGCCATTTTGGATTTGCATGAACTGAAATAATTATTATTACATTCTGTTTGTTTCTTGGAATCCTTTTTTACAGTAAATATACAGTTCAGGCCATAATTGTTTGGAAAAGACAGTTTATGTATTTTGGCTCCATATACCGCCACACTGAAATATTAAGATGTGAGCAGAGAAAGCATTGGTTGCTATAATTTCAAAGCTCAATCTTCAGATGATTTCTTCTGCACATTACAAGCACTAGAGGAATTGACAACCCAAATAAGCACCCCTCTCTCCTCCTCTTCTCCTTCTCTCTGGACATCCAATCACCATTGTTGACACACAATAACCTGATGTCCAGTCACACTTTATCATACCTCACTTTTACTCTTCAAAACTCTGTGTTTGTCAATCACTGTAATCTCAATATAATTAATTTTATTAAATCATACATGTCAAACATTGTCTGAATATTTACTTAGTCATTGTTTTTTTGTTGCAAGAAACTTTATTTTGATTGGTGAAACAGAGCAGCAGTACTGAAGTGTAGTAGAAAGAGTTTACAGACTTTAAGAGGTTTAACATTTTTGGTTAATGTGAGCATGATGAAAACCCTGAAAATGGATTTCAGATCTCATATAACAGTCTACATTACTGTGGAGAAGGAACAATAGAGCTTTACATTTTAGCCAGGATACCTGGATTCAGCCCTAGTGAAGGTCTTAATATTATGTTATTATTATATATTATATTGGATGAAGCACATTTATGCAATCCTCAGTGATGTCTGTATATCCTCTGTGTATATAGCAATGGACTGTGTTCCTGAGTCTGTTCAGGCTTTTTCACTACACAACTGTGTCTGTTTTTAAGTGCTCCAAGTGCTCCAGGGTTATTAAGTGGCTTATCGGTTGTATTTTTATCCTACCTGTTTACTCAAAACCTCCTCCCTGTACAGACTTTATAACCATGTCAACTTTCTTCTCCTTTACTTTTCTCATAACTACTACACAATAGACTCCACTCTCAAAATTAAATGCATCTGTGGGTTGCAATAACCTGCAAGTTTAAGATCTTGAGCTCATCAAAATGAGAATATTTCATTTCTTTTAATTTTCTTTTTTAAAACTGAGTGATCCACTTCCACTATTCAGTAGTTTGGAAACTGAGCAGTAGGCCATTATAACATGAACCTTTAGAGTAAACATAGCAAAGAAGTATGTAAAATCATAAATATCTAAAATTTAGAACAGGAAACTTAGTAAACCGGTTTTACAAATAGGAGACCTGTAGAAATGCTACATATTAGCCTCCTGATCCCAGAAAGAAAGCTTTTTTGTTCTGTTAATTGATATTACAATTATATTTTGAATATTGACTGAATTTTCCATGTGCATATTCTGAATTAGGCCTTCTTTAATTAAAAAAAAAATAAGCTAAGATTTTATAGTTCAGGTATTCTTTGGGTTTCAGGAAGGTTCGTGGGTTAGGGTTTTTAATGTTGTGTGTAACATGTCTTCAGCTCTGTGACCTATACCCAAAAAACAAGAAGGTATCCCAGGACAAAAGCTGGAATACTTTGTGCACATACATGTCGTCACTGTTGGTGCTAAAAAGCTCACAGTATGATTCGCTGAGCCCTCAGGTTTCAAGGTAATGTGTGTGAAAAGATTAGTGTGCTAACAGCTGGTGTTGTTTAGACTGTGTTTCTGTTCACTTTGGTGTTATCACATGCTTTATTAATGGGGTCTTTTCCATAAATGTTACCAACACTGATGAAAGGATGAAAAGCTCAAGCATCTATACATCAAATTTTCAACCACTTAACCAGTTCAGGGATGTGAGGGGCTCAAAAAAGGCAGCAGATTGATTTAATTAATTTTAAAATATAAAAGAAAGTGTTGTAATAAAATGAACTCAGACATGTGAGATAGTACAAATGAACGTGGGTTTACTCACCACACATAAATCAGTTCTGTGATCAGATTATTATTAAAACATAGGGAGCAGGAGCAAAAATACAGGAAACAAATGTAACTGTTTAAATAGATATAAATGATAAATTGAAGACAAAAAGATTTAAATTTTGTAACATTCTTCATTAATTTTCAAGTTTTTCAAAGCAAATGTTTTCTGCTGTGTGCAACATGTCTTCATATATCTAACATAACCAACAACAGTAACAACATGATCTAACTCATGTGATTGTTATGAGTTTGGATCCATCTTAGTAAATCAGAGGGACACAAATGGCTTTTACAGCACAGGCTATTCTGACTGGATTAGAACAAGGAAAACTTCCTTGTACACTTTTAATTTGAGCAGAAAGCAAGAAGGCAGTTCTAAACTCTTACCTGTAGCTTGGTCTTGTCTCTAATAAAAAAAAAAAAATAATAATAATAATAATGGATTGCATGAACTGGAAACACTTGTGGGAAAAAAAAATATTAATTAGGTTTAAAAGAATAACACATAGCATATAAGGTAAGAACTGTCACGGTTCTGGGTCCGTTGGACCCAGTGTTTTGAGTTTATTATGTTTTGGTTTAATTTTGCATCATGGATTGTTTTCTTGTTCTCTTGTTGTGCTGGTGTTGATGATGATGATTATGATGATGTTTATTATTAGAGTTTCATGTTTCTGTTTATCCATGTTTTAGGAATTGTGGTCTTATGTATTGTTTGAGTTTCATGTATTATTTTCTGTGTCGAGTCTGTGTCTTTGAGTAGTGATTCATGTTTCCTGTTTTATTGTGAAAGTCTTTGTCTTATGTTAGTGTGTGCAGCTTTGTTCCCCCTGTCTCGTTAGCCCTGATCTCTCCCAGCTGTGTCTCCCTCCTGTTGCCCATTCCCTCATTACTACCCTGTGTATATAAGCCCTGTGTTTTCCCATGCTCTGTGTCATGTCGTACCCTCAGATTTTGCCTGTGTGTTTTTGTGTCAGTGGTTCACGTTCATTGCCATTGCTCAGTTTATGTTTTGTTTTATGCCAGCAATAAAGCTGAGGTTTTGAGTTACAGTTCAGTGTCTGAGTCCTGCGCTTGGATCCTCCTCTCCGCCTGCCCGCACACAGAGCCCTGACAAGAACATCAATGTGATGATAAAGGAGCAGGAAAGTGAAGAAGAAGATAGAGATTTAGTCCGATCTGAGCGGTCATCAGACAAACTACCACCCGTCACTTACTGAACAAACACTTATAGAACATAACATTTGATATTAGGGCTGGGCGATATGAGTTTTTTCATATCACGATATGTTTTTTTCATTTCAGGCGATAACGATATATATCACGATATCAGCCAAATAACTATATTTGTAAGATTTAAATGTGCCGTTGCTCACAAGTAAAATGTGAAATAATCAGCAGCTTGTTTTTATTTAAATATTTATTTCCCATAATAAGTTCAACAGGGTAGATGTACTTAAGGAACATGAGACTTTTTCAGATAAATAAAGGCAAATATTGCAAACTACACAAAAGGCAGCCGCTAAAGCGTTTAAGTTTCAAAATAGAACAAATGAAACTGACTAAATTGTCAATTCCACTTAGAAATAAAGTATTAATTCTAAAAATAAATCTTAGTTTGTTTTACAGAAGAACAGACAAAACTGACTAACTTTTGTCAATATCAAATAAACTGAGAACTAAAAGGAAATTCTCAATCTCTCCTTGTTGTATAGCTGAGCTTTTCAAACAGTTTTAACAGTTACTTTAGTCTGACAAAAGCCGAATGACGAATTAGCGCTTCCAGTCAGAGACTGAGGCTACGTCCACACGTACACGGGTATTTTTGAAAACGGAGATTTTCCGTTTTCGTTTTAAAAAATAATCCCGTCCACACATAAAGGCAGAAATGAAGGAAAACGCTGCTATGAACATGCCAAAGCAGCAGGTGGCGCTAGATTCCTAACCGTGCAGAAATGTTGGCCAATCAGAAGTCTAGAAGCCTCGTGGGAAAAAGTAAACAAAGCTGGGGCATAGAAGCAGAACCGAGTCGTATGTGTGGAGGGACAGTAACTGTGTGTATATGTAAGCATTTAAACACTGCAGAGAGTAGAATTAACAGTAACAGTATTGTAGAAGTTCATTTCACCGAAACAATAACGTGGCGCACAGTGTGACGCATGCACCAGTTCATTGTATTTCCAGACTTGCTTTCGGCACAATTTACAGTGCACGCTACTCTGTTTTTTGTCAGACTTGAAATAGCCGAAATACCTTCACCCTACGGAACTTCTATGGCTCTTCCGTTTGACAATCTCTCCGGCATTGGAACCATCATCTGTTTTCTCTTCGGTCACGCTCGGTTGATTTTTCTAGTCGGCACACTCATTTCCTCCATTACCCGCTGGCTGCTTCCCAAACAAACACACGTGCGGCTTGGCACTTGTGCTGTACGTAACAAGTCACGCGACGTGACGCTGCGGCTGTGATTGGTTCGGCTCTGCGCTACTTAATTTGGATTGGCTGACCTTTTTTATTTATTTTTTTTATTTTTATTTTTTTTAAGAGGACAAGAGCGGCGAAGTCTATCGCGATAGCTTAATTTCTCTATCGAGTAAAAGTTATATCGCGATACATATCGTTATCGTTCTATCGCCCAGCTCTATTTGATATAAAACAAAATGATCTGAATATGACTAAAGCATCATGGTGGTGGTTAGCACTGTCACCTCACAGAATGACGGCTCTGTTTAATCTTATCTGGAGTCTGGACAGATTGCATCTTCTCTTTGTGCCTGTATGGGATTCCTCCCACAGATGTAATATTGTTTTAGTTTCTCAAAGTTTCCAGCGTGTGAACCTTTTTCAGTACTCATACTGCTAACTGTAATGACTGTCAGACCAACAGAAAGCATGTTATTTTAGGTAACCACATGTTAAAATATCACACACCTTTGGGGACTGGCTGACTCCAAAGCTCCTTTTTCTGTAACGTTTAGATGGTGGAGAGGCATGCTGGAAAATATATTACTTATATTTCCTGATTAAATGTTGACTACACTACTAATAAGCAGTGCTGGCAAAACTTTGTTGAGCAGATGTTTTGATGAGTAAGTAGTTTATGTTTTTGTGAAGCTCTGAAATATTGTTATACTTTGAAAATGTGCACTCCTACTGTAATATGTGTGTGCAATTCATCCAGCAGCTCGTCCTTCGGAAATGATTGTTTAATGTGGAATTCTATAAATGACTGTGCTTGTTTGCTACAGTGACCCATCCAGTGTGTGAAGGCCTGTGGTTAATAGACTTCTCTCTTTTGTTACATGCTTATACACATTACAGTTGTCTTTATTTCACTTTAGTAAGGTTAAATCTGAAAATCTGGTGATTTAGCATGAACTTAATTAAATATAAGCTGTCTTCCTCTGACGTCTGACTGTGGTTGCTGTCCATGGTGCTGATCAAAAGGGGTGTGTGTGTGTGTGTGTGTGTGTGTGTGTGTGTGTGTGTGTGTGTGTGTGTGTGTGTGTGTGTGTGTGTGTGTGAGAGACACTTTGGGCACTCATATTGAAGTACAAAGATGTTATATAACATATCCAGTGAAAAAGATTCATAAGTGTGAATTGTCAGATGAAAAATATGTTGTTGAATTTCCAGAGAATTCCAAAGACACATGGAAAATCTACCAGAGGAGAGCAAAACATCCAAAAGGTTTAAATTTCAGGTCAAATTTATTAAAATTAATCAAATTATTACTTAAAATAATGAATTGATCGAATCTTCTAGAAATGAAAACTATTATTTGCTAGCGTTGTTGTCTCACAGCAACAAGGTTCTATGTCCAGTCTTTAATACAGCTGTGGTCCTCAACAGCTGTAAATGTTCATCTACCTGTATAAAACTACACTGTTGTGTTACTGAAAGCTTACATGTCCACTTTATGTCTTCTCTTAACGTTTATCGAGTGAAACTGACTCTCAACATGCAGAGTGAGTTTGCATAAGTTTTCTTAAAGATATGCTGGATGTGGTGTGATAAAGATGAAAATAATACTACTTAAAACTACCATGTTTCTCTTGTGCCTTTGTCAGGTTCATGTGTCATACCCTGTGTTTCCTGTTTTATTGTGATAGTCTCTTGTCCTAAGTGCATCATGTTCAGTTTTGCTTCCCCTTGTGTCATTAAGTGCATTCAGTTCAGCTGTTTCTCCACAGGTATCTCCACTTTGCCCATTTCCTTCTTATGCATTTATGTAACCTTAGCATTAGGTTTCCTAGTTCCTAACTGTAATAAAGTGCTTTCATGTTATGTCTCCTGCATCCTGCACTTTGGCACATGAGACGTTGGTGTAATACAGCTGTGGAAAGCATGTAGAACTGTGACAAATATACATGAAGTAACAGATACATGTTCTTGTATCTGCACTCAACTACAGTGTATGTTACAACCATCTATTAAATACTTACTGCCAATAAAGCCATTTTCTACATACAAAACTGAAAAGACTAATATTGATGCAGTCCAGAACCGCAATATTTCATCCCTGCTTTACTGGCCAGTTTCTCTGTCTGGAGCTCAAAGTCCTACTTAATACTTTTTTTTGAGGCAGTAACCCCCCTTGCCGTTCCAACAGAGGGCAGCATGTCCACATCTATGAAAATAAAACCAATCTTTAAATCAAATAAATGAAAACACAGGAAACCATCATCTGTGACCTCAGTTCAAGTCAAAAGAAATTATTTGTTAATCTGAATAAAATGAGAAATCAAAATGCAGGACCCAGGCTGTAGTAAAAAGCCTGCTCATCTCCACATTTTTTTTTTTTTTTTTTTTTTTTTTTTTGTTTGTTCTGAAAGCCCAAACCAGTGAGGTGCAGAGGACATTCAGTATGTGTCTTGATCCTCACAAGGTTATTTGATGTTCTGACTATGCAAACTGAATCAGTAAAGATACAGGAGAAATAACACCAGGCTGTTGTATTTTTGTGATTCAGACTTAGTCACTAAGTCTGAAGTCAGGATCTCAGCATGACGAGCCGTCCACAGAGCTACATAGAAGGTAAGAACATTAAATCTGGTGGTAAATCAGTTAATCAGATCCGAGTGGTCCTTTCATATAAATTGAAGCCAAACTGGAGACTAAGTATGTTTTAATACATTAACATGCAACTGAGTAAGAGACGCAAAGAAAGCTTCATGAAGGTTTATGAAAGAACACAAAAAAGAGTCATATTTCCTGTTGGTCTAATGTAGTTGTGGTTCTCTGCACTAGAGTTGTGGTATATGCACCTAACTGTATTACAATGTATGTCAACCATGAATTAAATATCTAGAAATACTAAGAGGATCTGGCCATTCATACTAATAATACATTTACAAAATATAAATTCATACCTTGTGTAAATATTACTACAGGCTGGAGGAAAAAATATGTAGCCTGTACTTATTTTCAGGGTAAACTGACACTTTAAGGTGAAGTATTGCCAGAAATAATAGATAAACACACAGTTAAAGACATCAAATGATTTCTAGGTGCTTAAGGAGGGGGACAGGATGTGTGATGTGACTGCTATGAGCACATTGTCATTTACTGAACTGTGGTTTTCCTGTCCTTGTAAGAAAGATTGTTTAAGCAATTTTTAAATCACATTAGAAACTTTGTGTAAAACTGAAATTCAAATATATTACAGAATACAGACAGATATATTGATGTGACGTCAGTGGAGCTGTTTGGAGTCTGGTGGGATCATGTGTCACAGTTGTGTTTTTATATAATTATTCTTTTGTACAGCACTTTGGTTCATTGTGGTTGTTTAGTACTTTACAAAAAAGCTGGTATAATAGTTGGTTATTATTTTGTCTAACTTCTGCACATCTATTTCCTCTAAATCTTCATCAGGTGAAGATCCTGACTCTCAACATGCAAAATCAAAAAGAGGGTCAAAGGTCACAACAGAGAAAGTTGCCCTGCTGGTTCTCGGTTCCCTCCTGGCAGTTGCTTTCATTGTGATTTATCGTCTCTGTGAGTGTCGTTTCACTTCAACAGAATGACCTGATTTACTGTAGATTTAATGATGATGAAAGTTTCAGTTGGTTGAGCTGTTTTAATCCAGCTGATGTGTTTTACTCTTTCTTAGCAGAGTTGTCGACTAACATGAACTTTTGATTTCCTTTAATCAGCTTTTGAACACATTAGAACAAAGGAAATGCTAAAAAATCTGCAAGGTCTCAAAAAGGAGTGTGAACGTGTCATCAAAAATCAAAATCTCACAGGTAAGCAGAGAGACTAGGACTCTCTTAACTCTGTTAAGAGTTCTCTCAGCTGGATGTTAATCCAGCCTTGCTTAAAGAAGTCCAGACGCTGTTCTTTCCAAGCTCCTTGGACAACTGATACAGTTGTTACTGTTATGCAAGGCTGGAACTTGGTACTTACAATAGGCAGCATCCGAGGAGTGTTAGAAAACAGTGATAAAGGTCTCCAGGAAGGGAAGAGGAAAGGAATGTACCGCCCATTCATTTTTACTGTGACGTATGAGCACATAACTTTCTTCCTTAAGCCTGAACTACCAAACATTCAGTATTGTTGCCTCTAAATCTGGACTACCTATAATCATACACAAATAAATTTATATACATAAATAAATGTGTCTAAGGGACTTTACTCCAATAGAGGTATTTTTCAGCCAAGCGGTCAGAGTATACAAAGGAACTCACGGTGACTGCAAAGCGATTTAATGTTCTAACTAAGGCCTGTATAGTCTAACATATAGCATAAAGCTTCTGCTTTTACACAGGTGATCCCACGTGTTGATGATCAAATATTCAGGTGCATTTGATTAGCACCTCCTGCCTCTCACACTCTTGATTCTTAAACGAATAATAACGACTTGTTAATCTTTCTTTTATTATTGAAGATTATTTTTATATGTGCTGTGTATGTCAGGGGGAGATTTCTACAGCACTCTGCACTTGTTCACATTATGTTCTGTAAAGTCAATTTAAAATGAACTGTGGGTGGAAATATAAATGGGAACCCCCTTAGGAGACAGGCTTGACCTGCTTCTTTCAGGCTCCCTGACCGGTGACTTGCTACACTTTGACTTTCACAATTTGCAAGATTAAGAAAAGAGAGACGGTGTGTCATTGTAAAACAGGCCAGACTGCCAATATTGTTCTTCTGCAACAGAAAAACAAACCAGCCCATCCCCTCTCTGACCACCTTTGGACTTTGTGTTTGAACATTTTCATCATGACATTTGACCATTTTTTTTCGTCTGGTTTCCTCCTCAGTTACTTTTCTGTGCATCCACCAAGTGTCCAGCTGCGGTAAGGATTGATCTCGCTTTTATTTCAGGTGTCAGCGTCTGGTGAACGAAATAAGCAGTTAAATTGCAAAGTGCACATTATTTTTTTTATCTACAAGAAAATCTGTAATAAATTACGAAAAAATAACAACATGGTGAGTGTTGGCAGCATTTCGGTTTGATATTAATTGTGCTGTCTCATACATTTAATGTGTTTCTTACAGATTCTAGCTGCACAAACAATCCTGTGTTTACTCCACCTGCACTGATAGTGAAGTATGGTGACCCAGCCAATGCTACATGTGTTGTATGTGAGGTGGGATGCCATGGAAATCTTTCTGGTTTGGAGCACGCTGTGGGAAAAGTCACAGAATATATAACCACCTTGTTCTGGACAGTTGACAAACTGACTGAATGGGAAACATATGTCATGTGCTATTATAACACTGATGCTGGTGATCAGTGTTATAATAGCACTCTCAGTATAAATGTGTATCGTAAGTATGTTCATGTGACACTTGCTAGTGAGTTTTATATTTATAATCGGAATTTGATTTCTGTTGTATGTGTAAATATAAAGTCATTCTGCTGATGTTTTCAAGCCTCTAGCTTACATGTTGTTCTTTACATTTTTGTTTCTTTCCCTGTCGTCTCAGAGTCTCCAGAAAGTGCCTCCATCAGCTTTGTAAACCACACTGAGATGATGTTTGAGAATCAGCAGTACACCCTGCAGTGTAGCGTACAGAACGTAGCTCCTGTTCAAAGCCTCACTGTGACCTTCTACAGAGGAAACACAGCACTGGGTCACCTACAGTCCAACAGTGAACAGAAGAAACCCGTGAATGAAACCTTCACTCTGAACATCACCTCCAATAGAGAAGATGATGGAGCCCAGTACTGGTGCGAAACAAAGCTGGAGCTGAGACCAGCTGGACCACAGCCCCCTCCAGTGGTGACATCAGAAAGTGTCAATGTTACAGCCTACTGTGAGCATAAAAGAATGAACATTTCTTTTAGATTATATTTGTGTTATTTTTGTTTTTTGCTTTTATTTAAAAAAGACATTTCCATCATAAAGCCTTGTCCTGTGTTTTTGTTTTTGTTTTGCTTCAGGACACTTGCTTCAGTTCCCTCGCCTCACCGTCATTCAGTTCCTCTGGAAATATTGCTGTTAATAATTCATGTGTTTTATATTATATACAGTCAGACTTCATTGAAACAGTAAGATTGATCTTATTCACTCTTTGGGGATCCTGTTCTAACTCCTGTCCCTGCTAGGATCTCCTTCCTCTATGATTGGTCATCAGATACTTTTTCTTACTGTGGACCCATTGTCATTTTTTATAGTATAGTATTTTATAGTAGTAAATAAAGAGAACTTTTCTGTCATTTAGTTGTTTTTCTTTCACTTAATTACTTTGCGAAAGCATGAACAGCCATAAGAGAAGTTCATGCTGTAACACTTAAGAAACAGTTAAAAGTCCAAAATGTTTCTCTCCTTGCATTCAACAGCTGTCAAACCTTTTTGTAAACCTCAAAGTCTTTTTCATGTTTATTCGCATTTCTGCTCTTATTCACAAACACTTTGTTATTTGACCTCCATCAGTTTGCACTTCCAGTACATATATTCTACACAAATGTTTATCAGTTGAAGAATCAGACTCCCTTTAAACATTATATTTGTACTAAATGTGTATGTAAATATGGTGTCTGTATATTTAATGCCTATATTTGTGACTGTGTTTCTGTTGTAGTTTATTCCTGTATGAATATTAAATACTTGACTGAAAGTATTAAAAATGTATTTGCATTGCTTTACAGAAAAAGGGAAAAATCGTAGGACTGTGGGGGAAAGAGTGATTACCTCAGTTAAACAACTCGTGTAATTATATTAGGTTCATCTTTAAGGAACTCTGCATGTCTCCAAATAGCTTTGAATGTCTTTGAAATGAGAATAATACAAATAGAAAAAGAAAAAAAGTGGACACATGCAGACAAAGTAAAGAGATGAATATTCAGTAAGCTATAAAGATTCAAAGGTCTCTCAGTTTTTCTCAAATGTGTGTGAGGACTGCTTGTTTGTATTCTTGGATGCACTTAGTAAATCCAACAGCTCAGCTATTTGTTGTTTGTGGTTTGTAAAAGTTGCAGGAAGAACAAACTTCTTAAATAGTAAATGAAACAAAGCACAAATTCAAAGTTTTTATTTTTATTTTTATTAATTTTTTTTGTTTTGTTTGTTTTTTAACTCAAAATGTCCTGTTGTAACTGGACTTTTTGAGTTAAGAAACAGACCAAATCCCAACAACACTTCCCTCATGGTGCTTTATAATGTCAAGACCCTACAATAATGCACAAAGACTCCAATCCCCTAGAGCAAGCACTTTGGCGACAGTGGGAAGGAAAAACTCACTTTTAAAAGAGAGAAACCTCCGGCAGACCCAGGCTCTAGGATGGGGTGGCCATCTGCCTCGGCCAGTTGGTGATGAGGGAAGGAAGTTGGGAGAAGAAGAGTAGTGATTTTTAACCACTCTGGTTTCAAAATTAAATTTAGAAAGCCCAATTGAAATGAATATTCACATGCACGTGTTGGTTCGATTTTAGCGTGCACATGAGAAAGCCCTAAAGATGATGTTTTGGCTCCTCAATTTTGCATGTTTTTTGAAGCTGCTGACGATTGCTTCATCCATTACTGGGTTTCTTGACCACATTAAGAGTATTGGAGAATCCCACCTGTCATGGAGTTCATTGTATATTGTCAGGGCGAGTTCTCCAATGTTCTCCAAGGACATTTTGTACTTTTTTGACAAAATTTTGTCCCAGATCTTCTGGAAAAGCCTCTCTACAATAAACTCGGATGCTACTGGATTCAGTGTCATCGTCTCATTTCCTTCGCTCATGGCGTGCATTACCAGATCTTTGGTCACATTTTTTACAACTTCCTTGTACTCTTGCCTGTTTTTAGAGACACTGAGTACTCTTGCTGGTAATGCCAAGAGGTGTTTGGTGAAGATTGAGACGGTAATATTGTCAAGCTCTTCCCTCAGATTAAAAATCAAAAGGTTTTCTTTGCAGTTGTGTGTGTTGCAAAGATCCTTGAGAATGGCCTTGCCCACTTTGAAAATGCTGTCGTGGGATAAATTCAAGTGTTTCTCCTCAACTTCAGGCCAGATTTTCTCAATCAGACGATGGCTGATGCAGTTAGGAGTGAGGCGCTCTGTGAAGATCTTGTATTTGGAGGAGACTTTTTCTTTGGCCAGTAAAACCACCAACTGAATAACCCAGTTGACGCGCACCTTTTTCTGCAGCTTCAGTGTCTTTTCCAAAGCTGAAGCTGAAGCCCGATTGGTCTCATCTTTGAATACAAACTGCACTTCTTCTAACACTTGTTTTTCCTGTTCAGTTTGTCTCTTTGCGTCCTCTACCATTGTCTTCTCCTCTGACAGTGCTGCCTGTGCTTCATTCACTGCTTTTTTGGCCTCTTCACACTCTTTCTTTGCCAGTTTGGTCGTTTCTTCGAGTGCATTTTTCACTTGGTTCAGTTCAGCTTTTTCTGTGGCGTTTGAAACCATCAACTGAACAGCTTTGTTGACACACAACTTTGAGGAGGAATCTGGGGTTGCCGTGTCTTTTTTCTCTGTCTCAGCCTCGGCTAATGGTTCTGTCTGCTCGTCCACTTTGTTCTGGATTTCTTTTGTGTCCTTCACCATTTTCTGCTCTTCCAGGACTTTTTTTAAATTTTCTTCCTCCTCGACCTCCAGGTCGCCCAGTGTACTCTCTGGCAGAGTGCACACTAATTCTGGTTTTGCTTGTTGGTCACTCGTTTTTGACATTTAAGCTACGATGTTACAATGAATCAAACATTCAAATATGACTGAGGGTCGCAGAACAAAATCTCATCCAGTGAATCGCTCGTGACTGTAAGAAACGTGCTGGTCCAGTGTGGGTTTCACCTGCAATTTATAGACTTGGGTTGACTGTGACGTCACGGCCTGGTTCTCTTGCCTTTCATCTTTGAACCAGGCCCCGCCCACAACAACGTTCCATATTGGCTCATTGAAAATAGGTAACGCCCACAAAGAACGGGCTGTCAGAGTTTCTGACGTCATGGCCTGATTCTCTCTTTCCTTTAATGTTTGAAAAAGGCCCGAAAACCATTTTCACCACTTACGCAAAAGCTCTTCTCTGTGGTAGAAAACCTTTAGTTTCCACGCTCTCTTCACTTCTATCCGCCTCTATCACGTCTTTTTGCCCACTCCCAGATTATTGCCTGTGGTCCTGTGGCTTACTCATAATATTTCAAACAAGCGGGCGCACTGATCTATTAATGTTTCCGACACACAGTTTACTTGAAACTGCGCTGATTTTCAACAATGAATAAATGACGTCTTCGTTTTCTGTGTTATAATGAAAAAAGCTGAACTCTCCTCTGTTTAGAAAAGAACGCATTTTTTTAAATCAGCCTTAAAACCAACCACACCGATAAAATATATTTGCTGTTTTAATAACGTTTAATTGCCACTGTATGAGCTCATCTTGTGTTACATCCTTGAGAGAGAGACCTGCGGCTGCCTCCTTCCTTTGGCTCCTTGGGTGTCTTTATCTGAGCATCACTTTTGCTTCCACTATGACGCCCCTGGTAGCAACATTTAACTTTCAAGGCTGTTTACAATCAGAAAAAAAAAGTCTCCGTTTTGAGCGCAATCAGCTCTTAGTTATTCTGACCTCACCACAGCGCCATCGACACGACGTCTGTGTGCAGACTCATGACCGTCATGTCACACGTAGTAGAACACATGAGAGAGATGCTGGTTCATCACAGCCATAAATATGTTAAAAATGAAGATATTTCACTATGTTCAGATACCGGATTTAGTGCTACATGAGGTATTTTAATAGAAAAGGCTGCGAGACAGTGTTTGGATCCCCGTTTTTTCATGTCTGCAAATCTCAAAAGTGAGTGTTAAACTTTAACCTTACCTATTCGCTGCAATAAAAATACAGATTTGTTAAAAAGTTATGTTTGTTATAACAGTAAGAATATGCTTACCTAGTTTTGCTATGAAAATTTGTAATTGTCATGGTCCTGGGTTGCTGAATCAGTGTTTTGAGTTTATTGTTTTTATTTTCTAGTTTCTTCTGTTTTTGTATTCGTTCTTAGGGGCTGGGTCTTGTGTTTAGTGTTTCTGTTATCCCTACCTGTTTCCTTTCCTGGTGTTTTTACTTTGAATGGTAAATGGCCTGTATTTGTATAGCGCTTTACTTATAGTCCCTAAGGACCCCAAAACGCTATTCAGACATCCGCCCATCCACACACACATTCACGCTGATGGAAGGTCTGTGTCTCGTTATAGCCATTAGTTTCAGCTGTGTCCACCCCTGCGTGTCTTTTCCTAATCACCTGGTGTGTATTTCTACTGTGTGTTTGCTTCTGCTCGTCGTCGCTCCATCTGTGTTGTTTGGTAATCGCGTCTCTCTCTCCAGTCTCCGCTCTCATCCCCATATCAACTCCATATGTTTTCCCCCTGTGTCTTATTCCGTGAGTTATGGTTTCCTCAGTTTAGGTTTATGTTTAGTTCTGTCCTCGCTTTTGTTATTTTCACCGTCCACAATAAAGCTCCCATGCATCACAGCAAGTGCCTGCATTTTGGGTCCTTCTTTGCAACACCACACGACTGCTGCCCCAGCCATTAATTTTACTTTTGGAAAAGGTTTGTAAAAGTGATTAGTTTGTTTACTTCTGGACCCTCTCATTAATTAAGGGATTAAGAGCACCCTGGAGGGTGTGGTGGAAAAGTTTTATTTACCAAATATCAGCTGGGACGACGGGAGGGTTTAAAATTATTTTATTTTTTTGCCACTTTTTGAACTTCTCAAATCAGGTTAAGTTAACTTTCGTTTATGTTTGAAATTATTGGATTGATTTTTGTTTATATTTTTCAACGAAATAAACGCCAGAACTTAAAAGGCCGTGACACTGGTACTCATTTCTTGTCGTCTCACTGCCCTCGTTCTTTTCGCCTCCGTGCTACCCTGGTTCATCTTCGCTCACTTCATCTGCACTTGGCTAGTTTTATTCTTCTTCGCTTGCACAGCCAAGACGAACTTCATGGAAAGTCCTTGTGGAGAATGGCTTCATCGAGCCACTGTTGGCCTCATTTGGTATTTCGACTGGTTTAATTTTGCCGAGGTGAAGACGCGGTACAGGACTGCGCCGTTTCACCTGTTTATACTGAGTGATATTTGCATCCTCTGTGCTGTGTGGTGCTGGAAGATGAGCACACATCCTCCTGATTTTGTGAAAGAGCCCATGTCAGCTTTAATTATTGCTGCCAGAATCTCCTCCAATGATTACATCCCGCGGTTAAAGGATTTTTCTGTTGTTTATTGTTTAGTTTAACTGTTGTTAGCTTGCCACATTCTTGCCTTAGTACTAGCAACTGGGAAGATATGTGCTATTTAGCCAACCTCTGGTCTTACAGCGACCCCTTGCGGACCCTACTAATTATAGTATTACCTGTTTCTGTTTCCAGACAACCATGCTTATAGTCACCTATACTGCATCTGCCACGATTATAAGTGCATATCTGGCTGTATCACGGTTGGATTTATCCTGGCAAGCCCTGCTGTAACCATTTCTTCTGTGAAGCTTCATTAAAGACGGTGAACTAAACTCCTGGACTGCTGCAGTCTTTCTGACCGAAGACTTAGGCCAGACTTGTATACCCAGCACTTCCAGTACATATATATTCTACAAAAATGTTTCAGTTGAAGAATCAGACTCCCTTTAAACATTATATTTGTACTAAATGTGTATGTAAATATGGTGTCTGTATATTTAATGCCTATATTTGTGACTGTGTTTCTGTTGTAGTTTATTCCTGTATGAATATTAAATACTTGACTGAAAGTATTAAAAATGTATTTGCATTGCTTTACAGAAAAAGGGAAAAATCGTAGGACTGTGGGGGAAAGAGTGATTACCTCAGTTAAACAACTCGTGTAATTATATTAGGTTCATCTTTAATAACTTTAGTGGATTTGGAAAAAAAAAAACCCAAGACAAATAAAAAACAGATGACCCTGTTGAAAAATTGATAAAAGCATTTCTTTTTCTTTTTCCTAACAGAATCAAAGCCATGTTCCCAACCTGAAGTAAAAATAAGTAAGCTATGGATTTTGTTTTGACATGTGTGTATTCTCTGATGCAGTCCTGGATTCACCCTGCTTTAGGCTGAGTAGGTTATAGATGTGCTATACTGATCAGTAGGTTGTTGGTCTGAGTCCCTGTTTTGATGATTTCTGAGATTATTGTTTGTACACAATCTCCAACAAAAAAAACATATAGTGAATAAAAACTTCACCCAAATAATATTTATATTATACAATTTTTTACTGATTTATTGGGTCCACATATTGTAGCTGTACAATTTGGGTGTCTGTAGCTCAGGAGGTAATGCAGGTTATCTGCTCATTGGAAGGTTGGTGGTTTGATCACTGGCTTCTCCAGTCTGCACACCAAAGGTATCACACAAGATGCTGAACCCCAGTATGTGGATGTTAGATAGAATGCACTAGGTGTAGAAAAATGTGCTGATATGAATGGGTGAATCAGGCATGTTGTATAAAGTGCTCTGAGTGTTCCAACAGTTCAAAATAAGAATATATATATATATATATATTTACATACATACGTGTGTGTGTGTGTGTGTATTATCAGAAACACAGTTAAGAGACAAAGATGAAGGCTCTCTGCACAGTGTGTTACTTCTTTGAAAAGAAGTTCAAATACTGCTGGAATGAATGTGGTCACAGTCAAGCAATTTTTTTTTCATTGTTTCACAAGCAGTAGGGCTGTGTGTGCACGTGCGTGTGTGTGTGTGTGTGTGCGTGCATGTGTGCGTGCCTGCGTGCGGCATTTACTTCTTCCTGTGAGTTCTGAGTTAGCACCACTTCAGATTGGTGGTCTCTTCTTTTTCCGATCTCACCTCAGATTTCACCTCTGTTCATGTAAAGAGAGTGGGTAGTAGAAAACATTGAACCAGGCACACCAAACCACATCTTAGAAACAGTACTCGTGTTTTCTGTCTAATTTTTTTTTCTGCTTATCACTTTTTTCAGTTTTTTTTAATACAGATTTTTTTTTTCTTTTTATTAGACTGGGTGGGCAAAATGACCTGAGTGGGTTGGCTAGGCCCACCCCTGTTCATACCTTTAACCAGCCTAGCATTGATGACTGAAGTAGTTAGATTGTAATCGCAGAACAGAAATCATTTCCTGTCACATCTAAGGCTACGTTCACAATGCAGGCGAAAGCGCATCAAATCCAACTTTTTTGACCCTATGCGACCCATATTAGATGTTTTAGAATGCAACTGCTATTTAAATGGTCATGTTGCACTAAATCCGTCTTTTACGTCACTGACACAAGACAGACGCCAACAATCAGCGCCCGAGAAGACATCGCGAACGCTTCCTGGCCATCCCGTGTAGATGTTAGTGAAACTGTTGGGAAGACAACGTGAACATTTTATTTGTACTGTATAATCTGCAGATTCTGACAGAAATCTGCAACTATCCTTTGAAGCACCGCTCCAATAAGGATCATTATTAGACCACATCTAAATAACAAAATAACTTTATAACTTAAAGGAAAATTGGGAAACGTAAAGTCCGAAACAAGTCTTTGTATTAAGGCCATCAGTCAAACAATACTGTTTGGTCTGGGTCTAAACAGAGCGTGTTGTGTGTGACGTCTTCTTGTGCGCATGCGGGCCGCTTTGAGGGTTCACACTAGAGCGCGTTTGCAGTCACATTTTATTTGTAGTGTGAACAACCAAACAAAAAAAATTGGATTTGTTAAAAAAAAAAAAATCGGAATTGAGCATTAAGACCTGCAGTGTGAACGTAGTCTAAATCACACAAACATGCACAGTTCTTTCTTCCACCTAAATGAAATTTTGTGCTCTAACATCTTCAAAGATGAGCCATGTTCTAAATGTGGAGAAGGCTGGGAGCACCATGGAGGAAAGTGCTATTATTTCTCCATCAGTAAATCATCCTGGACTGTGAGCAGAGGTGAATGTAGATCTAAAGAAGAAAGAAAGAAAGAAAGAAAGTGTACTTTATTGGTCCCCGTGGGGAAAATCCCTCTCTGCATTTAACCCATTCACTCAGTGAAGCAGTAAAGGAGGAGACCTGGTTAAGATAGACAGCAGGGAGGAGCAGATATAAGAAGCTGTTGCAGGTTTATGTTCTTACGTCTATTTTATCACATATTTAGAAGTCTTGTAAGGTAATTTTCATCTGAATTTCCTATTCAGAAATTCCTGGATCAAAGACTGAAAGACATAATGAATTATCCTCAGGATAAGTTCTGGTTTGGACTGACTGACTCAGCAGAAGAGGGTAGATGGTTGTGGGTGGATGGCTCGCTACTGGACAAAAGGTTTGATTATTGGGAATATTTTTGTTCATTTACAGCATCAAACTTATCAGTTTTCACTTGAACACCTCTTTCTGTTCTTTTTTTTAGTTTGACTTATTGGGGCTACGACGAGCCAGACGATTGGAAAGGGGATTATCCTGATGGAGAGGATTGTGCAAGAATGGGGGTAAAAGATGAAACCTCTGATCTGAACAGTTGGTTTGATAAATAAAGATAAAATCATTAGTTACAGTTATGTTTCCCTTTGTAACATTTATAAAATGTTTCCTTTAAAAAAGTTCCAGTGATACAGTTTAATAATGTAGAAGAACATTTGCTTACTGGATTTAAAAAAAAGGTATGCTGTGTTTACTTGAAATAACGACTCCATAAAGGCAGACAGCAGCAGAATGGGACTGCTCATGTTGCAAAATATACATTTATATTATCAGAATCTTTATTGTAATTGTGCTTTCAAACAATGAAAATTGTATGCAAACCCGTTCAGTACAAGTGAAAAAGCGGGGACTTTTAAGAGAGAGATCTATGTATGTACAATAAAATAAATAAATACATAAATAAAATAAATATAGTATTTACAGGACTGTATATAAGAATGAACAACTGAGAATACAAACAAGTAAGAATACGGTTGTTGCACAGTGATTTAGCATCTGCATTATATCATCTGCACACACAGAAGGGGAAAACTTAGTCCTGCACAGATCACATTCCTTGTTCTGTTACCGTGGAGTTTCTTAATGCATCGTGAGTGTGCCCCTCTGCCTTGAGCAATGTTGGGTGTACAAAATAAGGTCTCAGGTAGAGGACACAAGTTTGAAGGATAGACCGCCCGCAGGGGCAGGAGGGATTTTTTTTTAAATGCATACATATATTACATACATATATCCACCAGTGTGTGAATGTGAG
The DNA here is from genome assembly GCF_041146795.1 of Maylandia zebra. Classification (NCBI taxonomy): domain Eukaryota; kingdom Metazoa; phylum Chordata; class Actinopteri; order Cichliformes; family Cichlidae; genus Maylandia; species Maylandia zebra. The sequence continues at coordinate 8,148,786 of NC_135187.1, forward strand.
AGTGAATGAATAGTGGCATTGTAAAGCGCTTTGGGTGCCTTGAAAAGCGCTATATAAATCCAATCCATTATTATTATTATGTATACATTTGATTATGTTTGATTATTGATATTTTAATCAGGTTGGTACAAATGCTGTTGGGTTAGTTCTTAGTTGCCCTGTGGCATGTGACAATTAAAAGCCTTAGCTATTAGCACTGGTCATTGTCAAAGTATCCATTGAATCCTTGAATCTCTCTGTTGCGGTCCTGGGTCAGTGATCCAGTGTTTTGTCTTTTGAATTATTATTATTATTATTATTATTATTATTATTATGCTAAATACTCCACCTCAGAGTCCTGCATTTGGGTCACAGTGACACTCCCTTCCTAATTATGTCCCTCCATCTAATTTCTAACCACAATAATTTCACCTTCCTCCATATCTTTCTCACTTCTCCACAGCTGGTTCTAGTAGTAGCAGCTGCCTGTGGCAGTGAGGCCTGGTTACTCTTGTTGATGGCTTCACGGTGCAGAAGCCCCAGAAGCATGTTTTCACCACTTCTTCCACACCAAACTTTTTCTTTTTACAAGCCACATGAGCGCACAGCATCGTTTGAGGAAGGGGCGGTTCCCAGTGGCCCTTCAGGTCGGCCCATCAGAAACATGCCCAATATGCCAGATTATCAGTACAGCCCTGCATGTAAATGCAAATGAAGAACATGGTGAGGAGATGGAAGAAGCATCCTGTAATCATGTTATGATGCTGCATAGTTTGTCACCTGGAGAGCACTCTCCACTTCTAATTTGTTCATAGCATCTTCATATTTGTTTCCACTTTATTAACCGTAGTTTCTGCTCCCTTTATACATCATTACATAAGCATTAATCTAATGTTACTAAATACAGTTGATTTCAAGCTATTGCTCTGTTATTATTTTTGGAAATTGCACAATCATCCATCTTTACCTCTTTATTTCCACATTATTGTCCTGATTAGGGCTGGGTATCGTTTAGGTTTATCCGATGCCGGTGCTTAAACGGTGCTCAAACCGGTGCTTAAAGAATGGAGAACACAAAATTGGTCAAAAAACCTCTCATGTTCAGCTGTTTTTTTGTAAAAAGATAACAATGTTAGCCTTTTCTGAAGCAATGGGGCATATATGGTATCACTCTTGGCTGGAAGCAGTGCTTAATCAATGGAAAAAACACAAACTTTGTCCAAAAACCCCTCATGTTTAACTGTTTTCCACTTTTTCTTTGGTCATTTTAGCCTTTTTGGCCAGGGTGAAGGGAGTATCTGCCATCAAACAAGAAGACAGCCGCGTGTAGCTATGATGATGTTTGCTAGTTCACCTTACTGCATTAATGTAATGACGTGGTTAGCCTACTCAACGTAAATTACACACGAACAACATTAAGCTACTCACGCAGAGAAGAACGGCTGCTGCTGCATCATCATCCGTCATCATGGAGATAACGAGCGATCGTGGCTTAAGAGTTGGGAGTTCGCCTTGTAATCGGAAGGTTGCCGGTTCGAGCCCTGGACAGTCTCGGTCGTTGTGTCCTTGGGCAAGACACTTCACCCGTTGCCTACTGGTGGTGGTCAGAGGGCCCGGTGGCGCCAGTGTCCGGCAGCCTCGCCTCTGTCAGTGCGCCCCAGGGTGGCTGTGGCTACAATGTAGCTTGCCATCACCAGTGTGTGAATGTGTGTGTGAATGGGTGGATGACTGGATGTGTAAAGCGCTTTGGGGTCGTTAGGGACTAGTAAAGCGCTATATAAATACAGGCCATTTACCATTTACCATCATTTCTGCTACACTGGCAGGGCTAGGGGCCAGGACTCTACTCTTCGGGTTTTTGGGGGATGTTGCTAACTCCGGGTCCGATAACAGGCACCACACCCGCAGTAGATGTGCACGGTGTGAGGTCTCGCAGCAAGCTATCAAATACGGCGCATAGCTCGGCTTTTAAAAAAAACGCTATGCGTCGCCAGGTGTGTAATCGGATTTGAGGTGTTACCTCCTTTGACAGTATCACAGTATCAGCTTAAAGCACTTGTTGCAGGCAGCTGAGTTTGCATATTTTGCTGTGAAGTACAGCCAGACTTTTGACCGCTTCGCCTTGGGTGTTTTTAATCTGTAGCTCTGCTCTAAAAGAACGTACGTACCTGGACCCGCCTACTATCCTCGGAAACGTAAAATGATTGGCTAGAATCTAAAGTGTATCACATCTCAGGAAAAAAAAAAGCACCGAAATAAAGCACTGAAATATGCGCTGCTTTTCGGTCTGGTTACTATCGTTTATGTCAGAACCGGTGCCATCATGGCACCGGACACCGGTACCCATCCCTAGTCCTGATTCTGCCATGTTATTACTGAGCAATAATATGTTACCAAAATTCATTTATTTACATGTTTCTACACAAACTACAGATTGTATTTGTGTTTGAGACAAATTAATCTTTTTTTCTGCAGCACAATTGATTACAACAAAACTAAAAATTAATACAATACAAAGTTTGATATTTTTTTTATGTATTACTTTTATCAAAAACCATGCACATGAGTAAAATACTGAGTGGAAAAAATGCAGTCCTAATTCGACAAACATAAACTAAACCACAGGAGGGCAGCCCACGCTTATCTGTTGGAAATTTTTGATCTATGAAGACAAAATCAAACATTTAAACAATTACAATATTGTCTTTGACCTCAATAACTCACTTTTTCTGAACTCTGTATCTGTATCCCCTGTATCTCACAGATCATATAAATCCCCTGATACTAAAAACAAAATAAACAGGTTAAAGAATGATAAGAAGATCAAAACTGCTTACTAGACTTTAGCTCCTGATGTAGAATTCACATGAATTAAATAACTCAGGGAGAAAGATACTAAAATTAAACAATACAAACATAAAAGGTACACAGCACATACAGATCTCTGTTTCCTTCATAAAAGGAAGGTCATGTTCAAGATGGCAGCGCACACTGTTGCAGTGGCTTACGGCTCTCAGTCTCGGTACTCCTTTTGTTTAGTTTGTACGTCCTGTTTGACCCACAACAACAATCTCATCATCAAGTTTGCTGATGACACCATGGTAGTCAGACTCATCTCAAACGGAGACGAGGCAGCCTACAGAGAGGAAGTCCTGAATTTGGCAGCATGGTGTTCAGAGAACAACCTGGCACTGAACACCAAGAAAACCCGAGGTCATTGTCAACTTCAGGGGGCACAGCACCTCCTTATACATCAACGGGGAGTGTGTGGAGAGGGTCCGCACCTTCGGGTTCCTTGGTGTCCTCATCTCCTCTGACATCTCCTGGACAGACAACATTACAGTGGTCATCACGAAGACCCAACAGGGGCCTTCTCCTGAGGGTCCTCAGAAAGAACAAACTGAACTTCAACCTGTTGCTGACCTTCTACCATTCGTCCATTGAGAGCCTGCTGACATACTACATCACAGTATGGTACGGCAGCTGCACTAAGGCAGATAAAGCGAGGTTTCAGAGTGTAGTCAAGGTAGCACAGAAGATCATCACCTGCCCTCTCCCCTCCCTGATGTACATTTATTCCTCCCACTGCCTCAACAGAGTAACAAACATCATCAAAGACAGTCAAAGGAGCTTGCAAAGAAAAGTATCTGGACTTCTTTAAGTTGCTTGAAGACGTTTCACCTCTCATCCGAGAAGCTTCTTCAGTTCTAAGGTCAAATGGTGGGGAGTCCCAGATTTAAACCTAGTGGGAGTTTCCCCCCACAGAGGGACAAAAGGACCCCTGATGATCCTCTAATCGCCTGAGCCAAGGTGTGAAACTGGGTGTGGGTCCCAATCAGCCAGGGTTTCGGGTGAGCTCATTGTGAAACCTGGCCCCACCTTATCATGCGAATTCCTGAGGTCAGATGGCACTGTGCAGCAGCATACAGGTGTATGCTGTACAGTGCAGCGAGGAATGCCCAGACCTCTACATTGGAGAGACCAAACAGCCACTTCACAAGCGCATGGCACAACACAGAAGAGCCACCTCCACAGGACAAGACTCAACATTCCATCTGCATCTTAAGGATAAAGGACACTCTTTCGAGGATGCCAATGTTCACATTTTGGACAGAGAGGACAGACGGTTTGAAAGAGGAGTGAAAGAAGCTATCTATGTCCACTGTGAGCGACCATCTTTGAACAGAGGCGGTGGTTTACGACACCAACTGTCTGCCATCTATAATCCAGTTTTGAGTTCCCTCCCCAGACGACTTAACGCCCACTCACATCCTGGGCCATCTGACCTCAGGAATTCGCATGATAAGATGGGGCCAGGTTTCACAATGAGCTCACCCGAAACCCTGGCTGATTGGGACCCACACCCAGTTTCCCACCTTGGCTCAGGCAATTCGAGAATCATCAGGGGTCCTTTTGTCCCTCTGTGGGGGGAAACTCCCACTAGGTTTAAATCTGGGACTCCCCACCATTTGACCTTAGAACTGAAGAAGCTTCTTGGATGAGAGGTGAAACGTCTTCAAGCAACTTAAAGAAGTCCAGACGCTTTTCTTTGCAAGCTCCTTTGACTACGATGACCTGGATGACTGAGAACCTTCACAGACATCATCAAAGACAGTTCCCAACTTTTTCAACCTGCTCCCCTCAGTTATCAGCACAAAGACCCACAGACTCAAGAACAGTTTCTTTCCAAAAGCCGTAACCACCCTCAACTCACACGTGCACTGATAAACACAGTGCCACTCTCCCTCAATCCAAGGATTCCCTCTATAAACCAACAAGTGCAATAATCCAAACTGTATATACTATTTATTTAGATATTTCATTTCCTTTTTTTAACCCAATTGTACACTTGCACATTTTATATTTTTCTTTCCGTAAATACTGTCCATATGCATATAGAGCTGCAGAAACTGTGCCCCCCCCAAACACCCCACCCCACCATGTTTGCTGTGTATCTCATTGTACATCTGTATAGTGACAATAAAGGAGGCATTCTATTGCAAAATAAATTAGATTATCCTCAGTGTTACTGAGTGAAATGAAGTGAAAACAGTTGAAGTAGTACACTGTAGATGAAGCCCCCCCCCCCCCCCTCATTATTTAAACTGAACAGGAAGTTTCTGACAAATGTGTGAGTCATGCAAGTGTTGTATAGTAGCTCTTTCAAAGAAGTCTCAGCAAATAGTAGCAAGCAAGCGTATACAGTGAGTCTCAGTGCTTATCTAGCTAACAAAAACATTTCTTTACAAATTACGAAGATATATTTTTCTGTTGTATGTTAAAGCTTGAGCAGATGTTAATATTTATAGAGTAAAAGGGTTTGTTTGTGTTGCAGAGACACTTGTAGTAATTCTGAAGTTGAGATCTTGAAGCCTCAGTGTGATGAGCCGTCCACAGAGCTACACAGAAGGTAAGAACTTGATCATGTAAATACTGTTAGCATGCAGCAAAACTTTTCTTGGGTCTTGAAATATGTTAAAGTTTTGGTTAAGTTTTATGTATAATGGAGGTAACTGTAAATAAATTGCTCATCTCTGGGAACCTGAAATGTCTGCCGAGTCTGCTTACCTACCACCTTTTTCAACACTCTTCTACACTGAGACACTTTGAGATCCACTACATAAGAACACTGAGCTACGTAGACAGTAAAAGCATTAATGTGGGTAAATCAACAGAAAAGTAAAGAAAAGGGGAGCTTCAGTTATAGCTGAGTACTCATTATAACACATCTGGTACTTAACTTACATGTGTGCTTTTTATACAGACAGGACATGTAGGAGAGGTTTAGTCGTTGTGTGGTTTGACAAGTTTCAGTGGACATTTGCATGTTAGCAAACCACAGGTAGAAAAAAACAACCACAGCTCATTTAGCAACTTATTCACATCTGCCTGAGTTCCAAAATGAAATGAAGGATAAAATAAATAAAATGCATCAAAATATTATGTGTAACTCCAGGTTAAAATTGAAGAAAGTAATGATTTGGTTTATCTGTTATCAAGAAAAATACAAGGAAAGAAAAACATTTCATTAAACATAAAGTGGGCTGTAGATAAAGTCTCTTCTCCATTTTTAAATCTAACAGGAAGAGGTTTTTTCTAACACGATGGTGTGAAACATGAAGATGACATAGAGTATTTATTTTGAGAAGATGGGAGGAGGAAAATATTATATTTAGTGCTAGTATCTTTGTACCAGCTCTAAGCACTACAAACAGTTCTTACGCTGTTATCAAACCTTGAGTAAAATATGAATAGTCACAAAATAAATGTTTTTATGATTCAGTTGGACTAACTTGACACTTTGAGCTGTCCACAGAACAACACAGAAAAAGCATTTTGTCTTGTGTATATATTTGTTTCCTCTGGGTACTCCAGCTTCTCCCTTCAGTCCAAAAACACACCTTTTAGGTCAACTGGTGAAACTCAGTTGGTCTTGGTTGTAGATGCAACAAAACAGAAGGTAGACAGAAATTAAAGCCCAATTTGAATCTGTACATAAAAAAGATCGTTGTAAGTTTTAGTCTTTATTGGCAGGAAGGAGCCTTCGATTAGGATGGTTTGAAAGAGGAGTGAAAGAAGCCATCTATGTCCACTGTGAGCGACCATCTTTGAACAGAGGCAGTGGTTTACGACAGCGGTCCCCAACCTTTTTTGCACCACAGACCGGTTTATGCCCGACAATATTTTCACGGACCGGCCTTCAAGGTGTCGCGGATAAATACAACAAAATAAAACTAGTACCGGTACCGAAAAAAAGAAGATTTATTCATAACACATGTGAAAAGACCCAGGAAAACCGAGTTAACGATAAAAACGATAACAAAATAACGCTGAAAACCGATAAAAACCCTGAAAACCATACATTTCACACCTGAGCCTCAACTCTCACGGTACCAAACGACTCACGGACCGGTACCGGTCCGAGGCCCGGGGGTTGGGGACCGCTGGTTTACGACACCAACTGTCTGACATCTATAATCCAGTTTTGAGATCCCTCCCCAGACGCCTTAACGCCCACTCACATCCTGGGCCATCTGACCTCAGGAATTCGCATGATAAGGTGGGGCCAGGTTTCACAATGAGCTCACCCAAAACTCTGGCTGATTGGGACCCACACCCAGTTTCCCACCTTGGCTCAGGCGATTAGAGGATCATCAGGGGGTCCTTTTGTCCCTCTGCGGGGAGATACTCTCACTAGGTTTATATCTGGGACTCCCCACCATTTGACCTTAGAACTGAAGAAGCTTCTCGGATGAGAGGTGAAACGTCTTCAAGCAACTTAAAGAAGTCCAGACACTTTTCTTTACAAGCTCCTTTGACTATAAATATAGTGTAACTAACTAACATCATATATTAGATGTGCTGTGTTTTTGAGTAATAAACACTTTCAGTCTGTTGACTTCTTGTTGATGTTACTTTCACACATTTTTCCACACAAACAGTGCAGACGAAGATTATGTACTGTGTGGTTTCAGGGCACACTCTCATACTTTTCTCAGAAAAAGATTCCCGCTCTGTCTTATAAATTTAAGCTAAATATACCAGATGTCTAAAAGATATCAGCTTATTGACCAACAAATTGTCTGTATCCTAAAAATGACAGAATACAAATGTTTCATTGATCTGAATTTAAGGAAAATATTTAAGCATGATGAACTCTCAGTCCTTTAAATTCAACAACACGAAGGTGAAGATTTTTTTGACAGTGAGACTAGCAAGTTTTATTTATATGCCAGCAAATTGGACGGCCCTGTAGTGTTTTAAGAATACATTCTGAAATGTAAAGAAAGATTAGAACAGTCACATGTTAATAATGAGGCAAAAAGCAGCAGTGAAGGGACTGACTTTTTCTCATGTCTTTATCTGAGTCACATGATCACAGGAGCGGTCCTAGCCTGTTTCGTGCCCTGGGCAAACACTCCCTCCCTTTGACCTTTTCATGTCTATCTTCCATTGGTGTTAATTTTGCACTCCAGTGTCAACACCCATCCCCTAACAGACCTACACCTTAGTGCACCGATTCGGTTTGTATGGGTTTATTTCTTTTCTGGGATTTCACACAACCCAGGGAAAATCATTCATACATAATCTTCTTGATGCATTCTCAATCATCCAGGAAAGTAAATTTCCAAAAGTTGATTCTGATCATCTGGACGTAGCGTTTTGTGGGAGAAACGTTTCGTCTCTCATCCAAGTGACTTCTTCAGCCTCAGCTGACTGCAGGTTTCCCCAAATCTTATAAACAGTACATTTGCATAATGACTGAAACCAGCCCACTGAAGGAACAATGGGCTTCTCATGACCATTGATCAACAACCATTGACCAAAACCCCCTGATCAAAGACCACTGATCAATGGCCATGACTACCATTCACAGAGAGTTGGGGAATGGCTGCAATCACAGCATTGTAAGATGGCGAACGATGTACCCTTAGGCCTCCTCCTCGATTCAGAGATGGTCTTTCCCTTTTCACATAAATGGCCTCCTTGACTCCACGCTCAAATCAGCGTTCCTCCCTGTCCAAGATGTGAACATCCTCATCATTGAAAGAGTGTCCACTGGCCTGTAGGTGTAAATAGACTGCAAAGACACACATCTTGGCCAGGGAGGAACGCTGTCTGGTCATTTTTCTCTCACCAACCAAGACAGATGGCAAAATAAATGAAATTAATTTAAAAAATACTGAAAATTAGTAATTATTTTATCAAGGAAAATGAAGGAACTCAAACATAGACATCAAATAATAAAAGAGTTAAAAGAATAAACAGTGTTAAAAACAATGTGTTTTTTAATCACAAACAAATGCACATGAATAAAATATTCAGTGATGGCAAACATGTGTGCAGCATTTCCACACACAAGAAAACTTTGTCTCAGTCAAAATGAAAACAGTACGAACTGTAGTTGAAGTCTCCTCCTTCTTCTTTAATTCACAGGAAGCTGTTTTTTGATAACATGAAGTTGTTGGGGGTTTTTTAGCATTTCCTTTTTAAAAGGCTAAGGCGAGGTCAAGGAAACATTTATGGTGAGTCTCATTGCTAATCTGTCATTTAAATGTAACTGAATCTAAAAAAAAATCACAAAAATGAGAAAAGCACAAATAGTTTTAGTTTTTGTTATTTAGATTTTGTGATTTAGAGACAGCTGGACTAATTCTGAAGTCAGAACCTTGAAGACTGCAAGATGAACAGTCCACAGAGCTGCACAGAGGGTAAGAATATTATGTTAATTCAACAGAAAGGAGAAGGGTAGAACCAGCAGTTTGAAGTTAACTGGAATAAACCCACACTGATATATAAACTAACTTGATATATAAAAGTAGACTTCAAGTCAGAATTAAAATGAGGATCTGAAAATGTGTCACATTTCACATGCATCTTGTCTAATCTAACTGTGGTTCTCAGAGTTGGCAGCTTGATGAACCAGACAAACCAGCCTTTACCAGACAAAGGCTGAACATTTGTAAACAGTTAAATGTTTCTCTATTTGCCCTTAACTACACTACGTAGACTTTGTTAGAACCATTTATTATGTGTCCACTTTCTGTCTTCTTTATGTGATTCATCAGATGAAGCTCCTGACGCTCAACATGCAAAATCAACCAAAGGGTCAAAGGTCACCTCAGAGAGAATAGCCCTGTCCGTTTTCAGTGTTCTCCTGGCAGCAGCTGTCATTGTTATTTACCGTCTCTGTAAGTTTTTTTGTGTGTGCACTAGGGGTGGAATGGTTTTTTTGGTTCATTTTGGTAAATCTATTGGTATCAGGTAATATATATTAGGACATGTATACAGGTCATCTGCTAATCGTAAGGTTGGTAGTTCGATCCCTCCAGTCTGCTTGCCAAATACATAGAACAAAGAAAAAAGTGCTTGCATGAATGGGTGAGTGAGGGAAGTTGTGTAAAGTGCTTTGAGTGCTCAGAGTAGAAAAGTGCAATATAAGAAGCCATTCATATACCATTTATAGTGTTTAAAATGCAAGGACGCATACTGAGGACGTGCCATGTAGTCATGCAAAACTGAAAGAATGAAGCAGCCTGGAATGGACGTCATTGTCACATTCTTATGTTAAAGTTAGGTTAAAGTAAAACTGGAGACACTGATGCTTTAAAAATGCTTTTCATTTGTTTGTCCAATTTTTTTTTAAAGGGTTTACTTAAATTATGCAAGTGCATAACTAATAATCCACCATCGCGTTTTAACTAAAAGACTGTTTTTTCTTGATGCTAAAAATGCAATGATCCTGCCGTCCTCAAGACCTTTCTGCATGTTCAAAACATAATGACTAAAGTGACTGACTCTGTCTCACTCTGTCACCTCTACTATGACATAAGCCTGGATATCTTTATCTATGAAACCTGCCAGTGTTTTTGTTTTGAATTTTCACTGAGAGACTGTTTAAAAGTTGAGACATTGGGGTGACATCTCTATAGATATTGGACTTGTTGCAGCTGGCATAAGCAACATGCACAGTGCTTGCACACTTTTGGATTTTAATTAATCAATTTCTTACTGCCATCATCTTAGGTAGCACTAACTCCAAAGCGGGCCCAAACAGGAGATGGAAATGATGCTGCTACTGGCACATCCTGTATCGCTGGGCCTGCTTTGTCTTTACCGTTTTTCATTTTTCCATGACTTGGTTGCTGCAGTAGACACTCGACCTTTCTGCCCTTCATTACTGGTGCAAGGCTTTTTTGTGTATGTCCTGAATCGAACAACACACACATCTGAAACCGAGATAAACAAACCAAAAGGGACAGTCTTTTTTTTCATGAACTGTTTCAGCTATTGTGTGCACAGGTGTATATATATATATAAGTTTGACTTTAAAAAAGAAATGTTCCCTTGATGTTTTCCTCCATTTTTTTTACTTCAAAGGCATTGTTTTAAGATCTTGTCATGAAAAGATCTGAAAGGACAAATCTTTGTCCCATTTTAGTGAAACCAAAAAGTGTTACTCTAACTACTTTTCTCTTGTTATGAAATCAGCTGTTGAAAACTGGCTTAGCAGAAAAAATCTCCAAACACTGAATGAAGAGAATGCAGCTTTGAGGAAAACTCTCACGGGTGAGAGAAACTCTAAAAGATTCAATGTTATTCAGCTGCTCTGAAAATAGTATTCAACCTAACTATTGTTTGAAGAACTAGCATTAGTGCTACTTCTTATTTGACATTGTTAGGGCAGTGTGAGTCTAAAGTAAGAGAAGCATTTAAGTGCATATCATCATGTCTTTCAGTTGTATATTTTGCTGCCATTGGTTGTTGCTTTAGTTGCTCATTTCAAAGTTGAGATATATTTAACTTCTAGCCCCATACCAAACCTGTGATTTCTCATTTCTGCATAGCTGCTAGTCTCTTCCTGTGTGAATTCCTCTTTATGCTGCTGACAGTAGCAGACTGACAGGAGCCTCTTCAACTGAGTTTTGCATTAATGTACACAAACAAACAAAACGGGAAACAAATCTTTCCTAGTAACACAACTTAATAGAATATATTCTGTGACCATTCAAACTGCTTTTCTTAAATCAAAGACACATCAGATGATATATATATTATTTTTTTATAGAAGTAAAATCATGCAGCAATAAGAATCTCACGTGTCCTGAAATTCCTAAAGTACATATAAGTAAGTTATGGATTTTGTGTTTCTCTAATTGATATCCACTAATGACTGTAAAGTTGGAATTGTACAATATTTTCCACTTGACTAAAGTCTTTTCTGTAATTCTTCAAAGACGGGCCATGTGCATGTGATGAAGGCTGGGATGAACATGGAGGAAAGTGTTATTACTTCTCCACCAATAAATCATCCTGGACAGAGAGCAGAGATGAATGTAGGGCTAAAGGAGGCGACCTGGTTAAGATAGATAACTGGTGTGAGCAGGTATAAATCACATACTTTTCATTTCATTCATCATTCATTTGTTTCACATCTTTAAATTTTAAAATGTGCTTTAGAAGATCTTTCTCTATATCAATAACACTCAAACATCTCCTTTTCAGATTTTTCTAAGAACCAGATTGAATGGAAAAATGGAGAACTTTGACGACATGTTCTGGATTGGCCTGACAGATGCAGTGGAAGAGGGCAGATGGTTGTGGTTGGATGGCTCACCACTAAACACAAGGTTTGATTATCATAAACATTTTTTTTTCCATTTACAATATGCTGTTTGGAAGTTAACGTGATCATTTCTTTTCGGCCTTCATCCAATAGTTTGTCTTTTTGGGCTGACCATGAGCCGGACAACTGGACTCATGAAAATCCTGATGGAGAGCATTGTGTAAGGCTGGGGGAAGAAGAAGGAGAACCCCTGAAGACTTGGTATGATAAGTTTTGCAAAGCTCCTAATAAGAGCATATGCGAAAAATGGGTAAAAACAGATTGACTGACTGTTTTATTTCAAACATATAAATATAACTGAACTAACAAGAGAATGCATTGTAAAATATATTGAGTGGTCATGAATATCTGTGTGTACCACTTAAATGCTCAAAAAGTAGTAGGATGAAATTTACACCATTTGATCCTAGTCTATTCACATGCAAAATACACACATAAAACAATATAAGTTTACAAACTAAAAAGGCAAACTACATTTTTACTTTGAGCTATACACCCTGTTATTAACACACTTCTAAATCTCTGTGCCTTGTAATAAAAAAAAACCTTTATTCTCTGTTTAAAAACTGAGTTCTGGTTGTACATGTTTAATATGAAAGTGTATTTCTGTAACACATATCCTAATGAATACTTTCAGCTTGGGTTACTCTCGCTCTAATCAACAAAAATGAAGACAGGGCTTCATTAGAATACAGTGAGATTTCTCAATGACTATATTCATGGAATTTATTGTTTTGTTTTGTTTTTAAAAAAAAGGTATGAAGTTATGCATTGATGTACTTTTTTTTTAAAAAATTCCTCTATAGAGTTCTTCCACAAACTAACTCCTGTGACTGTAATGCTGGTATTTTATATTTGTCCTTATTACTGGCTTGCTGAACAGCCAGTAATAAGGACAATTAAGATGATTTGGTTTTAAATGGCACAAGTTCTGAAAGTTGTGAGGCAAAGATGTTTTTGCGGCCTTAAGCATTATTTGTGCAGTTCTGAGGTCAACCAAATCTTAAACTTAAGAATACCAAATTTAATTTTCAAAAAAGGATTTGATGGTTCTTTTGAAGTGGCTTTATTTACTTTACTTTATTTACTATCCTTATCAAACTTTTTTTGCAGAATATATAATGGATGGGTGTTTGTTTTATACCTAGAGCAGGGCTGTCAAATGTACGGTGGCCCGCAGTACAACTGCATCTGGTGTCCTAACATCATGTTGGTCATGTGTGTTCATATGTCCGCCTCCTCCGACCAGAGGATGGTTGTGGGTTTTTCTCTCTGTTCCCTCCTTGTGTGTCTTGATCGAGTCAAAGGCTTGCTGAGTGGTTGGGTTGAATTTATTCCTGTTCCAGGATTAGATAATTGGTTGGACAGCAAGCTGTGAACTACCAGATGACAGCCACCTTGCCCCTCTGTCCTGGGCTTCACCACCCAATAAACAGCCTGTGGTTCTGCTCATTGCTTTTAGTGTTTCTGTGTGAAAATCTTAGCCAAACATTGCGTTATTGAATATAAATCGAGTTGTGTTTCTGGTTCTAAGATGAGACCTAGCGATGGCCCAATGAAGCGTTCTCATGCATTGAAGCTTGTACTGAAAAAGGGTTTAACTGATACACTGGGGTCCTATGCCAGCCATCTCTCTTATACCGTTAGAAATCTTGAAGTTGTCCTTGACAGCTCTCTCAAATTAGACAAACAAGTGTCCTCAGTTCCCTATACAAAATCCTTTTGTATACTTTTAAAATTTTAAATAACTTTTGTACCCAGTTACCTAACAGACCTTCTTGACGTGTATAGCCCCAAGAGAGCGCTCAGATCCTCTAACCAACTGCTCTTGGTGTAACAAAGGCCCCGACGAAAGACTAGAGGGGACCGAGCTTTTGCAATTGCCGCACCTAAACTCTGGAATAATCTTCCTATAAATGTCCGCATGTCAGAATCCATTCAATCGTTCAAATCACACTTAAACCTCACTTGTTCCATCTTGCCTTTGAAGCAAATTAGTTCAGACTTCCACCTGGTCTGCATTTGTGCTGTTTAACTGTCACTGTAATTGTTTTAAACTGTTATTGTTGCCTTTTGTTGTAATCTGCTTTGCTACCTTATATGAAGCACTTGCATGGACACTGTCCTTTTTAAATGTGCTATAGAAATAAATATTGATTGATTAATTGATTAGTTTAACTGGTTTTTATTTAGGAATAAGCAGAGCGTCCTCTCTTCCGGTCACATTTCTTGTTATGCCCAAATTACCCCTAGGCTGAGGACGTTATACTAGCCTCCCAGATAATTTCATATGTTGGTTATTATTGGCCCGTGGCTATGTGGGAGCCAAATCTTCAGCTCTGCCGAGAATTCATAAAGGCAGGGATTGGACTTAATGGGAACAGCAAATGACATACAAAGAGAGACGGGTATCATAGCGGAGACAGGGGACTCGGTTTAAATGCAAGCATGTTGGGAAAGAGTGAACAAACAAGCGAAAATGTAAAATGAGTATCTTGTGTCTTCATTTTAATGATATTGGGTGTCTGAGTGTCTGAATGAGTCTCACAGGCCAGAATATGCGCTTATTACATGCAAAACATGTGAAGAAGGTAAAGAAATGACAAAAAAAGAATCTTCAGGATATCACAAGCTGGTGGCGTCCTTGTGGTGATACCAAAGCCGGATACATGGTAGGGTTGCATCAGGAAGGTCATCTACATAACAAAAAGTCAAAAGTACCTTTATATAGCTTTTGATTACTTTTAGACTTCTAAACTCAACTTTTACAAGACTAAGCATGAAGACACTCACAAAGCCCAGTCTTGTTGAATTTGTCTCTAAATGTTCTTACCGGTTGGTGGCCATCTTGAAAATGGTTGCCATTTTTTAAATTTAGCCTGACTAATGGATTTCATGAAAAGAGTATGATGAATGGTTGTAAAAATTGATTTGGTACTTGTATCCACACGATTTTACCGCTAACATTTTCTGCTGCACTATCACTGCACAACACATATATCATGATCCCGGGGTGATAACACGTCTTTTTTTGGCACTTTGAATTCTTTTCTTTAAAAAGAAAAATGTTTACTGTTCACAGATACAGCCACCTAGAATTGCCACTGGTATGCACTTTCCACGGCACATACGTCACTTTAATGCAATTGCAGAGTGTCATCTACAGATGGCGCTTTGTTCACAAAAACTTTGACTTGTATAGTTTCACATTCTTTTAACACATTTCATTATTAAATATTTTCACCTGTTAAAATATAAAAACTTTTGAAAATGTAAAATAAATGGATGAAACTTTACAGTCAGTTTGACCATTTATACATTTTGTACTGCAAATCACCAAATTTATTTAAAGTAACAGATGACAGCAAACATATAAAGAAGCGCTTTGAATGTCATTTAAGAAGCCTGGAGAACTGGTCCTGGAGACTACTTAAAGAAATAACATGAAAGCGTTTCACGAGAGTTCAGCCTTTGTTGAAGAACAAAGACTGTAATGCCGAATGTTGACTTTAAAGCTCTGTTTAAATTGCGTGGTTGCAAGATTAAAAGTGTATCACACCAGCATTCACTTGATGGATTTGGGTGGGTGTATAAGTGTTATCACTATTTGGGTGTTTGGGTGTGAGTTTTGTTGGGGGTGGGATGTTGTCTTTGGAGACGCAACAGGACTGAGTTCAGTACTCAAGTGAACCACATGGTGCCTTCCAGAAAATAAAACAGTGACAAGTGCCCGATACACACACAGAGGCGTTGCAGGGCGAGTGTCCATTTACTCATGACAACAGAGACAACATTCATTTAGACGCTAGTGCTTTTGCAACTGATTGCGGCATTGACTCTTTGTTTTGCTCTTGTACTTAATTTAGATTATTTAATTTTAAGATGGGTCAGTCTGACCTGCAACAAAACAGAAGAGTCATTCAGACCCACCATGAGGTTCTTGTTCTTGTTCTTCTTTTTCTTCTGTGTCCCTGAAACCACTTGCTCTCTATCCACCTACCTACACACCAACTTACAATGCTTACCTGCCTAGACCCAGCTTGCACACGTGGGACAGTACAGCACAGTACAACCCCTACATATGTACTTGCTGCACCTTCCGACACACGTTTTGTGTCCTCGGTCCTCGGTCCTACTCCTGCTGATGTTGTTGGCGACACTGCCGATGGTGCCGATGACAACAATGATGATGATGATGCCACTGATGCATTTGGGTTGGTCGCAGAGGACCACGTCCTCATCGAGAGACAGTGCACTTGGGACACCACGGTTCAAGCCGCACTCATTCGAGGGACTTTTTTCCCTGACACAAATGAGCAAAGCTACGAGCACCTTACCCAGCAGCTTGAGGAATGCTTGTTTCATGTGCCAGTGCCAAAAAGTGATCGCTTGCCAAAAGTGATTTGTGGTACTTAAAAAATTATGGCAGGAATTTAAGCTGCTATAAATGACTTGTTGACTTCAAACCATCAAAAATAGGTCAAAAATGGAGGTGGGGTGTGCTCAAAATGCTTTGCCTTCCCAAAATGTGAAAGGATGTGCATGCAGAAGTTTCATTACCAGCAGGGGGAGAGAATATTTAAAGCCAAGAATTTGCTAGTGAATAAAAAAAAAAACATATGAAGTACATTCCCAGGTGCTGTAGATGCTAATATGTAAATGTGTTAATAATGTCTGTTTAATCACTTTCCGGTGATTATTTTTTATGTTGCCTTGAAATAAAATATCTGTATCTGTTGTTACTGCAACTTCTGCATGTGTGTGCTTTTCATGCTTTGGAGAGGCAAAGCCTGAAATGGACATGATGGGCTGTCTGTTGCAGGTTTTGCCACGAGTTACACTTGCTAAATAAAAAGAATTAAAAGATTTTACAGCTTATTTTATGTAATAACAAATTATCTGTTTGCCTAGAACTGTCATGGTCCTGGGTCGTGTGACCCAGTGTGTTATGTTTAGCCTATTTTGATGTTTGTTTGTTTAGGTTCTTTAAGGTAGTCCAGCCATTTGTATTTATTACCCTTGCATTAAGTCTCCCTTGCCCTTCGTGTGTTTATGTCTGTGTGTCTTGTACTGTCTAGTTCTTGCTGTCAGTTATGTCATCTCCCCTGTACTAAGTTTCCCTGGGTCATGAGTCCTGTCTGCGTGGTTGTGTTTAGTTCTTGTTATGTCTAATTTCCATGTTTCCTGTTTTACTTTGTAAGTCTGTATTCATTGTCAGTGTATTCAGTTGCACCCTCCTGTCCTGTCGTTAGGTTCATGTGTGTCAGCTGTGATCCCATGTGTGGCCACTTCCCCTGATCATCCCTCATGTGTATTTAGTCTCTGTGTTTCATGTAGTCTGCGTCGCGTCGTCTGTGTTTCCACCCTCTATGTTTCCACGCCTGGTCTATTGTATTCTTAGTCATAGCTTTACCTTAGTTATTCCCAGTTTAGGTTTCCGTTTAGCCACGCTATCCCTGCTGTATTTGTATACCTTGTCATCAGCCACAATAAAGGCTCGCTTTTGTTTAAAGTTCACTCCCGCCTGCTCACCTGTGTTCGCACCTGGGTCCACCATACACACCACCGCACGGTCTGTCACAGCGGACCGTGACAGTACGACGCGACCATGCCGGACCCAGCGACACAAAGACTGGAGATTGTCCGGACAGTGGAGTCGCTATGCGACAAGTGGCTGCACTGTTCCAGTGAGGAGGAACGGGAGGAGTTCGCCCGCCAGGCAGGGGTGTGCGTGTCTGTGTTCCCCTGGTTATGGGAGACGCTGCACCCCCTCGTCAGCGACCTTCTCGTCTCCGCTCTCCGACTCCGTCCGCAGCAGCATCGGCCCGGTGTGCGTGCACCTTCGCCAGAGCCATGCTGTTGCGATGTTACCCCGCTGCCTCATGAGCCAGTAGCGGTCAGAGTCGGAACGGTGAGGCTCACCACCGACACACCATTGGCTCACACTTCATCAGCTTCTGCATCTTCGCCACCGCCTGCCTGCACGGAGATGCCCGAGGTTGTTGACTTCGGTGAGGAGGAGCGGCAGCAGGTGTTGCGGGCGTATCGGGAGGACGAGCTACGCTGGAAGCCCTGGCTTATCTCCGAGGAGGAGCTTCCGCCAGCCGCCCCGCCTCGGACTGGCCGCCCGTCCTCGCCGCCTCGATCGGACTACTCTTCTCCCGCTTCGTATCTGGCGCGGATGTGGTCAGAAGACGAGGAGCCGGTCACCACAGAAATCCAAGTTCCGTCTGCGTCCACTTCAAGACGGAAGCGGCGTTCACGTCGCCGTCGCTCATCGCTACGGCATGTCTCGCCCTCCACTGAGCGACACGAGGAGGCTGTGGAGGTGATGGATCTCGACCTCGAGGAGCGGCAGCGCGCCGCATGCGCGCAACTGGAGGAGGAGCTACGGGGGAAGCCAGGGCTCGCTCCTCACTACGGTGAGATTTTCCGCGGGACACGCCTGGCCTTTGGGGGCCCCCGGAGTTGCCAGGAGCTCCCGCCTGATGCTCCGCCAACCCTCGCCTCCTCAGCCTCTGCGACGCCGCAAGAGGCTCCACTTTCCACGTTAACGGGGCTCACGGCCAAGAGGAAACGGCGTTCGCGTCGCCACCGCATCGCGCGACGACCGGAGGTGAGTGAGTGCAACCTGTCATCACCAGCCTCCATTGAAGCCGTAGAAGATGAGTTAGACTCAGAATTACAGAGCCACGGGTCAAATTTAACAGAGACACATAGTGTGGAAATGGCTGACTCTGGTACTGGGAATGGTGTGGTCTGTTCGTCTGGCTTCCACGAACAGGGAGTAAGACCCACTCAGACTGTGAGTTCCAACACTGGGGAGTCACAGCCGGTGTTCTTGTCACCGCCACCCGAACAGGTGTTTAACTGTCCAGCCTCTAAGCTGACCGGGGAATCCCCTGTTTCGTGTGTTTCTGTTTGCGAAAATAAAGTCACTGTTTCGGAATTAGCCAGTGCTAACTTCAGGCTGGGTAATGCTCTGCTAACCAAGTCACAGCCAAGTGCATTTGTTTCAGAGAGGATCTTGGACAGGCCTAGTGATCTTGTAGGGGCCCCTGACACTACACTTGGGTTGAAAGAGAGTTCCACAGGCCGTGATGTTGCTTGTGTGGGGAGTGGGGTGGAAGTGTTTTCTTCTGTGTCATTTAATGTGCCTGGGGTTCCATCTAGGACTGAGTTACCTGTGGCTAATGCCTCCCTTCCCGAGCCCGCTCCGCTCACCAACGAGCTACTTAAAGTAGGCCCCTGTGCTTCCTTAGCACATAAGGATTATTTAAAGGAGGGTCATGACGTAAAGTGTAAAAGTACTGAGTGTGAGATGATGTGTAATCCTGTTTTGCATGCTGCTCCTATTCCCAATGAACTGAAAACTGAGAACGCGGATCATGAACTCACGTTGGAACTTAAAGATGACGACATGGAGTCAAATCAGGGTAACATGAACTGTGTAACATCACCCGTCTCAGCTAGGAATGCTAGCACAGCATTAGCCGTACCCATTTCACCATACACACTACATAACACCCTTGAGTTACAGTCCACCTCACGCATGGTTCCTAGTCACTATAACCCTTACCGCCATCATGCTAGTCAGTTCTCATCGCCCAGATTCATTCCTGAACATTTCATGTTTGCCCAGGAGTTTATCCGTGGAGGCTTAAGTCGTGTTTTTCTGGGGAATGTTGTAGTCCTTGTTTTCCCTGTGGCTGACCCGGCTTATCTGGGCCGTCAAGCCCTGTCATTGCTCGAGACTGAAGGGAGGAATATAGAAGCAGGACTTTCTGTTTTGGAGCCTGTTATGCCAGCCTACATGAGTCTTGAAGTGAATGAGCTGGTCTGTGCCTCAGGACATCTGACACCTGTTTGCTTCTGGACTGTTAACTGTAAGATGTCAGGTGAATGCGTCCAGCCTCATGTCTCGTCAGCTGGAGGGTCCGAGGGGCCCGCTCAGCCACCGGTCTCCGCTGGAGGGTCCGAGGGGCCCGCTCAGCCACCGGTCTCCGCTGGAGGGTCCGAGGGGCCCGCTCAGCCACCTGTCTCCGCTGGAGGGTCCGAGGCGCCCGTTCAGCCTCCTGTCTCCGCTGGAGGGCCCGAGGGGCCCGTTCAGCTCCCTTCCACGTCGGCTGTACAGGCTGCTTCTCAGCCTTCTAGGAATGGCGTGAGCTTTCTCTCCGCCTCAGACTGCCTTCTGCTTCAGCCGTCTCTTCCAGCTGGAGAGCCCGAGGAGCCCGTTCAGCTTCCTTCCACGTCAGCTGTACAGGCTGCTTCTCAGCCTTCTAGGAATGGCGTGAGCTTTCTCTCCGCCTCAGACTGCCTTCTGCTTCAGCCGTCTCTTCCAGCTGGAGGGCCCGAGGAGCCCGTTCAGCCTCACACCATGTCAGCTGGAGGGTCCGAGGGGCCCGTTCAGCCTCCTGTCTCCGCTGGAGGGTCCGAGGGGCCCGTTCAGCCTCCTGTCTCCGCTGGAGGGTCCGAGGGGCCCGTTCAGCCTCCTGTCTCCGCTGGAGGGTCCGAGGGGCCCGTTCAGCCTCACGTCTCCGCTGGAGGGTCCGAGGGGCCCGTTCAGCCTCCTGTCTCCGCTGGAGGGTCCGAGGGGCCCGTTCAGCCTCCTGTCTCCGCTGGAGGGTCCGAGGGGCCCGTTCAGCCTCACGTCTCCGCTGGAGGGTCCGAGGGGCCCGTTCAGCCGCCACCTGCGGCCGCCTCGTCGTCGCCTGGTCCAGCTTCTGCCTGTGCTTCACCTGGTCCGGCCCCGCCGTCGTCTGGTCCGGCCCCTGCGCCTGCTTCGCCGTCGCCTGGTCCGGCTTCGGCTTCTGCTCCTGCTTCGCCTGGCCCGGCTTCGGCTCCTGCTTCGCCTGGCCCAGCCTCGGCGCCTGCTTCGCCGCCGCCTGGTCCGGCTCCGTCGCCTGTGGCTGCCACGCCACCGCCTGGTCCGGCTCCGTCGCCTGTGGCTGGCATGCCACCGCCTGGTCCTGCCTCGTCTGGTCCTGCCTCGACTGGTCCTGTGCCCACCGGGCCTCGGCCAGTGCGCCTGACACTGGAGAGCCACCGCTGCCTTCCGCGCGGTCGGCTCCCTGAGCTGCTTCGCCGTCCCCTTCGCCGCCGCCGTTGCCTTCCGCACGGCTGGCCTCCTGACCGGCTCTGTCACCTGTGGCGCCCGCCTGGTCGGTCCCCCGACCGTGCGACCCTTGAACTCTTGTGCCCGTGGGCTCCGGGTCGGCCTCCTGAACTGCACCGCCACTGCCTCCCGCATGGACGGCCTCCTGATGGGAGATGGCACGGCCTGTTGGGTTGCCAACCCCCGGGTCGGCCGCCTGAACTCATCAACTATGGGCTGGTGTGTTGCCACCCTCTGGGCCGACCCCCTGAGCTATGTTTGGACTGTTGTCACGTGCTCCAGTGTTTTTTGTTGGCTGTTTTTTTTCTTTCTTGTTCTGGTCCCTCCGTCCTGGTCCCCCGCCGCCCGCCCGGGCTCGGTGGTCTGTTTCTTTTGGGTTAGGGCTGTCTGGAGCCAGCCCTTGGTGGGGGGGTGGTGTCATGGTCCTGGGTCGTGTGACCCAGTGTGTTATGTTTAGCCTATTTTGATGTTTGTTTGTTTAGGTTCTTTAAGGTAGTCCAGCCATTTGTATTTATTACCCTTGCATTAAGTCTCCCTTGCCCTTCGTGTGTTTATGTCTGTGTGTCTTGTACTGTCTAGTTCTTGCTGTCAGTTATGTCATCTCCCCTGTACTAAGTTTCCCTGGGTCATGAGTCCTGTCTGCGTGGTTGTGTTTAGTTCTTGTTATGTCTAATTTCCATGTTTCCTGTTTTACTTTGTAAGTCTGTATTCATTGTCAGTGTATTCAGTTGCACCCTCCTGTCCTGTCGTTAGGTTCATGTGTGTCAGCTGTGATCCCATGTGTGGCCACTTCCCCTGATCATCCCTCATGTGTATTTAGTCTCTGTGTTTCATGTAGTCTGCGTCGCGTCGTCTGTGTTTCCACCCTCTATGTTTCCACGCCTGGTCTATTGTATTCTTAGTCATAGCTTTACCTTAGTTATTCCCAGTTTAGGTTTCCGTTTAGCCACGCTATCCCTGCTGTATTTGTATACCTTGTCATCAGCCACAATAAAGGCTCGCTTTTGTTTAAAGTTCACTCCCGCCTGCTCACCTGTGTTCGCACCTGGGTCCACCATACACACCACTGTCACAGCGGACCGTGACAAGAACAGGAAAGTGTTACTTTGCCTAGTGGTCTAGGGGTACCCTCGACATAACATGACGCACAACTCCTCACTCCTGCCACTCCCAGAAAAGGCTAGCAACACAGAACAGCTGAAGATGCTAAGCAGCAGTTTATCTGCTTTGGAGGTTAGCAGTGCCATGTCAACAAATAAAAGTATCCAGTGATCCCTACTGTTCTCTAAGCGACAATAAAAGGAAAACAAAAAACAATTATTGAACCAATGTTTCTAACCAATAACCAAAATGGATTTCAACACAAACACTCGTCTCACTCCTGCTACTGCTGCAGTGCTCAATATATGCAGTTTATAAGTATTTACATTTCTCTACAAAACACTCTTAACTAACAGCATATCAGAAACACAACTTAGCTCACAAAATTCCCTAATGGACTTCTGTTCAGGCTTCTCATACAACTACTTGGTGCTACTTGCAACTGCTTGGTTCTTTGTTCTTTGTAGACGCGACAAGGAGTGGACAGACGTGGCTGTCAGCTGGAGTTTAAGATGCTCAGGTCCATTCAATTATCCAATCCAGCCACAGGAACTTTTACAAACCAATCAGCAGCTCCACCAACACACACACACACCTTCGAGGCAACAGATTATCTTAGGTCATAACAAAAGACATTTCGACATTTTAAGATCTTAACTTTTAAAGGAAAGCATTGCACACTGATTCATTACAGATGAAGAGAATTATTTACAACTTCTTTGTGCTTACGAACAGTTATTCGGTCTGGTCATCTCAATTACCTCTTCGTTTTTTATATATTTATTATTTATTTATTTTATCCACACAAAAAATGGATGTGAAACATTTCTTTTGAAAATGACATGAGATTGAAAAAGTCAGATATTGTGGAGTTGTGGTTTATAAAGCCCTCCCCTTTCTTCCGTGTTACAGGAAGTTGTTTTTCATGTTGTCTGTGTGTTGTGTAACTTCTCTTTCAGTCTCACTGATGGTAGCACAAAGCATTAAAATGCCTGAAGAAGAAGTGCTTTATTCTAATGTGAGGTTTATAAAAGCAAAGAGGGAGACCAATGGTGAGTCTGTATATTCATCTTTCTAATAAGTAATAAGATTTCTCAGAAAAAAACTCAAAATAGCAGTTTCTTGTGGTTTTCTTGTTTTATTTTTTAAGTACAACCTTGTAGGGAATTTTTAAAATAAAATTTATCAACAGACAAGAATTTCTAACTAACTAAGAGTCTGGTTTCATGTTTTGTGTTGTAGAAAGAGCTTCTCCAGTGGCTAATCCCACTTTCTCTCAAGTCAATATTTCAAGGACTCAGCCGTCCACGACAGATGTGTCTGGTAGGTACAGACGAGGTTTTATTTAACAGGAGGATGAACTTTGAACAGCACTCAGTATCGATCAGGAAGCAAACAGCCATCAGATAAATCTATTTTGTATTTTTTACTTAAAAATAAAAACATGTTCTTAAGTCACACAGAGCGCTGACTTTGGAAACAAAGAGAGTGAATCAATGAAAAAAAAAGGGGGGGGGGGGATGAATTAATTTGAATCTCTCCAAAAATCTTGCTGTATGTTACTGTATATAGCATTTTTACAGTTAATGTGTGCACCAAATAGATCAGTTAAATTCCATTTAGTTTTATTTATATGGCAGCATTTCACAAAAACAGCCCCAACAATCAATAAAGACTCTACAAGGAAGAACCCAGAAGAAGGGAGCAATTTGCCAATCGGCTTCAAACATTAAAAGTAGTACTGAAAAAACAGAAAGTTTTTTTTAATCTAAAGTATAATAAGGTAATAGAAGGTAATAAATATCCTTATTAAGTTAAAGAGAAATTACATGGACAGAATTTTATTCAATGGACAGCGTTCCCGTAAAAGGAAAAAAAGATGTGCATTTGTTCACTAACAAACTTACGGTGGTGTCGTAGACTGTCAGTGTTAAAATGATGGAAATAAAATTGATATGGATATTGTCTACATGTAACTATAAACATACATATATATATGTATATATATGTATAAAGCATCGAGATATACTGGTGTCTAATTTTCATTTAAGTGGGTGCTGGTTTAGCTCACTGGAATGAGCTGCCAATCGTCTGCTCATCACAGGCCTTGCCACATGTCTTACCCTCTCTCTCCCTCCCCTTTCCTGTCACTCTTCACTTCGCCTATTTTATAAAGCCAGAAAAAGGCCAGAAAAAAGGAAACTGAGAAAGTATCTTTAAAGGAGTTTCATCTCACTTCAAGCAGTGAGTAAAGGTAAAATATAAATATACAGGAGCTTTCAGGATCAAAATCACAAAGTGGATCATAAAAATATTAAAAACAAAATCAAACATTTACTCAGAGGTTTTCTTGTGTTCTTTTAACATTTCTCAATAACTCTTAATCTGATGCTAAAGTAGGAGCAATTCTGGAAACCACAGGAAGTGAAGCGTTGTGTTTGAGGTTGTTTGGTTGAGGAGTTCTCAGCTAAAGCTATTTCATGTCTTCCTGGGTGGTACTTAGAGAACCAGTAAACTGCAGCTCAATGAAAGTCCACATGAAGGACTACAGTCTTTATATCTAATATCGGCGACATAAAATTACCTGGGTTATTGTGTTTTATTTTCTAAACTGCCAGCTGTAAGAAGCATCTTATTTGTGACTCTTCTGAGTCAGAAATTCTTGATCACACCTTGTATATTCTAAACTCACGTTGTTGTGACAGCAATCTGTACACGTTTATCTCTCATATCTGTGACATCTCTGTCTTTGCTAACTCTTCAGAGCTTCCTCAACGAGCAGAGCTGAGCGGACATTCGAAGCTACTCTCAGAGAGAGCGGTCCTGCTGGTTGTCATTGCTCTCCTGGCTGCTGCTGTCATTGCTCTGTGTGTTACCTGTGAGCGCTACAATTTTAATTTTCTTTCATAATATTTACAAGGATAATGTTCTAAAAAAAAATTAAATGAGGGCAAAGTGATAATCTTTCTGTTTAACATTTCTCAAGTGGATGTGTTTACTTGTTTTAACTTTTTAGGGCTCATGTCATAAAATACTTTTTTTAATTTAAGGAATTCAAACATCTACATGTCTTTTAGTTTGCTGTTGACTGATTTCTTTGTTTTTTTTTCTTACACTTTTTTAAATCAGCATTCAAGCAAGGACATCACAGAGAGGGAAGAAACAAACAGAAAGGTAAGCATGTGAAACTCCAAAGCTGCAATGCTGGATCGAAGGTGGATTTTTTCAGACATCTAAACTCTCATTTACAACGTTCACAACAGCTGATCTTACATGAATATCCAAACCCTGTTGTATAAGACTTTTGTTAATTTCTGTTCAGTATTTGAAAAACAGAGACATTCTTGATGAACAAGAGATTAATTTAAAAAAAAATTGTGCTAAGATGCTATACAATACAGTATAGTCCACATGTCCACAGTCTCCTGAAATGAAAAGTAAGTTTTGAATTTTGTCTTTGACATATTTGTACCCTCTGATGATGATTAAATAAACATTGATGGACTGACAGAAAGAGGAAGTTAGAATATAAACGGAGGACAGAAGAAGCCTCCTGCTGCTCCCAAACCACACGAAGACGAGTTTAAATCAGACGGATGACAGTCCGATCCCCTTTTTTCCCCAAAATAGAACCAAAACCATGGAGCACGGTGCGGCCTACATGTTCACAATGTCCTAATGCAAAAAGTAAATTTTCAAGTATTTTTTACATTTACATTTTTATATTTTCTTTTTATTACTTTTATCCTCTGATGATGCTTAAAGAAACATTGACTGTTGGAGTGACAGAAAGAGGACAAAACATGAACAATGACGTTTTCCGCCAGACTGAAGTTGTTGTTGTAATCTCTTCAAAGATCAGACGGGTTGTAAATGTGAAGATGGCTGGGAGAAACATAAAGGAAAGTGCTATTATTTCTCCATCGCTAAAACCTTCTGGAACGAGAGCAGAGATGAATGTGGAGCTAAAAAAGGAGATCTGGTTAAGATAAACAGCAAGGAGGAGCAGGTATAACACACTGCTGCAGATTCATGTTCTCATGTATTTTATCACATCCTGCTGTTTCATCATCTCATAACAGAAACATCTCAGAATAATTTGAATACAAATTCTTTCAGGAATTCCTGGAGAGTAAAGTAAAAGGAACCAATAACTCTGATGATAAGTTCTGGATCGGACTGATATACTTAGCTAAAAACAACACATGGGTTTGGACGGACGGATCACCGCTGAACACAAGGTTCAATTATTGTGAAAATATTTGTATTCATTTCCAGAATGAAAGTCACCATTTTTTACTGAACATCTTCTGTTTTGTTTTGTTTTAATTCTTAGTTTGACCTTTTGGAAAAACAAAGATCAAGACAGTAAGAATGGGACAAAAGGGGCAAATCCTGATGAGCAAAGCTGTTTAAGGCTGGAGGCAAAAGGTGGAGCTAAGCTTTTGTCCTGCAAAACACGTCATAGAAGTATTTGTGAGAAACAAACAGTGACTGAACATTGTAAATGTGCAACTGTCTAAAGTTCAGTCAGTCTATAAAAGAGTGTCAGTAAAAGATACAGACGTTGGAGTTGCGATTTGTTTACAAAGTTAATATCTAAACTGTATATCTCTTCTAGATTTGCTTTTAGTAAAAAATAAAATATACTTGAATAAATCTGAATAACATATTTTGGTGATTTGTTTTTATTAACAGTATTGTTGTGGTGTACAGCGGCGTTGCTGCTGTGGAAATGAAAAATTTGCCTCATTTTTTCGTTAAGAAATTTATAAAAAAATACAAAAACTTCAGTTTAATGGAAGAGTTTGGTTACCATTTATCCAAGTTTTATGCTTTATAAATATAATATAACTAACTCATATAATATATATTAGTTGTACTGTATTTTTGAGTAATAAATACTTTCATCTTGTTGGTGTTATTCTCACACGTTTCCAGAACAGTTCATACGAAGATGATTTACTGTGTGGTTTCAGTGAACACTGTCATACTTTTCTCAGTAAACGATCCCTGCTCTAAATCTAAGCTAAATATACCAGATGTCTAAAAGATATCAGCTTATTGACCAACAACTTATATATATCCTAAAATGACAGAATGTTTCATTGATGTGAATTTAAGGAAAATTTAACTATTTAAGCACGAGGAACTCTCAGTCCTTTAAATTCATCAACACGAAGGTGAAGAAAAACAGAGCTCCAGTGAGACGTGAGGGTTGATCATCAAACAACCACTAGTCTGAACAAAACTTCCCAGAATAGAAGAAAAACATATATCCTGGAGTAAAATATTTTTATCTGCATAAAACTTAGTTGGCATGGTGGTGCAGTGTTTAGCACTGTTGCCTCACATCAACAACATTCTGGGCTCAAACCTTCCTGGGCCTTTCACTGTGAAATTTGCATTTTCTCTTCCTCCACAATCCTAAGACATGTACGAGGATTAGCCACTGATTCTATGAATTTGCTTTCTGTACAATTTTATTTAATTTTTTTTTGTCAGTGAGACTAGGAAGTTTTATTTAAGTACCAGCAAACTTGAGGCCACTTTCAGTGTTTTAAGAATACTTGGTGAAATTTAAAGAAAGAATAGAATCAGTCAAGTGTTAATAATGAGGCGAAAAGTGAACTGAACTGAATTTCCCGGAGTAACCCACCCGAGGGATTAATAAAGTTTTATCTAAACTAAAAGCAGCAGTGAAGGGACTGACTTTTTCTCACGTCACATGATCAGATAACAAAATGTTTCCATTACACATTTGTGGTAAATGTTTCCAGACCATGAAACCCAGAGCAGATAAATGTTTACTATCAATGTAAAACTTGACACGTATACTATTCATGTATCACGCAGTATTGCTTTAGTAGCAAAAAATGTCAGCATTTAAAGTTTTGAAAATCAAATTCCCGATATCTTATAGCTAACTGCAGTTGTATCTTTTAGATGAGGGATGCAAAGCTTCACTTATCTTTTCTCTGTAAAGCCTCAAATTAACTTTCATTGATTAAATATTAGGGAAACCGACATTGACATGAATTTCATCTTTGAGTTCAAAATAAACTAATATTATTTCTAAGATGAGAGAAATGAATGCAATATAAAACATTACTTACAGGTTTGTATTCTTACATTATCATAATTAACATTAACAAAAAGAAACGCCGTGCTATTAGGTCAAGCTGTCCCAAGTGGTCGTGGCAGCCTCTCAGCAATTGACATTTATTAATTCTGTCTTTTTTTCGGTTCGATCCCAAACTTCTTCACCAAACATCAGCCCAGCTGTTCATCCCTGGAAGTATCTTCCATTTGTATGTAATGTCCGAGTTCCTGGTCGAACTGGTTTACAAAGATCCTCTTTTATCATGATGAATATCTACTGAGTAAATTTCAATTACTTTATTTTGGCTAAATTTACCACACTGCCTGTGCTACTAGCTTGCCAAAAATTTCTCCCAACTTTCCAAACTGTTGAATCCACTAAAACATAAACATGCGGCCAAATTTAAGCTAACACCTGAGTGTAAGATTACTTTTGAAGATCTCCAGACTCATCTGCTCTTTTCACCCATTCTAGGACACCTACAATTAGACCTTCCCTTTGTTTACACCTACACCTGTGATGTGGGCCTGGGATTCACATTCATTCAGAAAATAACAAAACAAAACTGGAAGTAAAAAAGTCCTGATGACTTGAATATGTCAAACTATACTGTTCCAGATTAGCAGATTAGCAGCAAAGATTATCACCTTTAGAAGCAATAACCTCATTATTAGTAGTATATTAGCAGTAGTAGAAGCAGCAGTATGACCATCAGTCTCACTCCGCTCATTAATCTCTCACCACAGTACCACAAGCTGAGCAGGCACGTGCAGAGGGGGGGGGCTAGAGGGGCTTGAGCACCCGCCCCTTTCCTGATGGGTGCCCAAAGTGCCCTTTTGTTGAGGCAACTTTAAAAAAAAAAAAAAAATTTTTAAATTGTGTGTGCGTGCGGAGTCCTGTCTGTGCCCCTCAACAATAATATTTAACTATATTAATCACAGTTTTGCTAAATAAAAGGATCTGGCTTGCATCACTCACATGATCATATTTAACCAATGATCGCCCTTGACGGCAGAACGCGCTGGTTACGAGCCGGGAACGAGCTCACAAAGAGCACGCGCATTTTTAGCGGTCCGGAGTGTCGTGGTTTTCGGTAGGGAAAGAGACGACACCTTGTAGAGCAAACAACTTCAACCTTTATTTTCTCACTTCCGGTACCCAACACACTTCCACCATAAAACCGGATATACTTAAACAGATAACACCACATCCTCCTTTCGCAGAAAACAACAACTTATTGAAACATTTACTGCATATGGGAAACTGTACTTTCGTTACTTCTTAGAACCTACTGCAGAAACATAGCTACTCTATGACAGTCCCTTCACGCCTAGTGTCTGTAATCCACACTGGTTGCCCCGGTGCGAGTGGAGGAAGTTCAGTCGCCCGATGTCCCTCGCCCTTCTCTCTCTCGCTTTTGCCAACACTGTATTCTTATTGGGCAGGCTGGGATTGAGCAGGGAAGGAAGCTGGGGAACTGGCGTGCGCAGTCTCCGTCCCATCAGTAGTTGCGCCGGGCTATATCCGTTAGCCAATGGTGTTGCTCTGTAAGCTAGAAGTGCAAGATATGGGTCTTTTGCCTTCTTTAGCAGGTTTTTCACAGTTTGGACATGACGCTCAGCCTCGCCATTGCTCTGTGCAAATCTAGGACTGCTTGTTACATGTCTGAACCCATACGTTGCTGCAAAGTCTTTGAACTGTTGTCCTGAAAACTGAGGTCCGTTGTCAGTGTAGAAAAGCTCTGGAATTCCATGTCTGGAAAAGACAGATTTTAGGTGTACTATAACATCTTCCAATCTGGTGGGGGTAAGTTTGGCTACTTCCACAAATTTCGAGTAGTAGTCCACCAAAAGCACATAGTTGCTGTCATTGAGTGTAAAAAGGTCTGCACCAACTTTTTGCCATGGCCTCTCCGGGAGTTGGCTTGGCATTAAAGGTTGTACTGGGTTAGTACGCTCTTTGATGCAAATGGTGCAGTTTTTCACAAGTTCGTTTATTTGCCCACTCAGACCAGGCCACCACACTGCCTCTCTGGCTCTCTCTCTGCATCTAGACATTCCCTGGTGCCCCTCATGTAGGGCACTTAGGACAGAGTGGCGCATAGCAGTGGGGATTACTAGTCTGGTGCCTTTCAGTAGCAGATTGTCATGTACAGTTAAGGTCTCTCTGTGTGGCCAATATGCTTTGATTGGGCCTACGAGATGGCTGTATTCTGGCCAGCTGCTCTGACAAAAAGTCATGACCTCTGAACATATGCTGTCGGTTTTTAGCTGTTCTTTTACCTGTGTGATGTATGTCGAGGTAGCAGGCATGCATTTGACAATTTCATCCACATAAATATTTGTGTCTTCCAGAAATTCAGCTGTAGCTTTTGAATCAGGGTCTTGGTTAACAGGTGCACGTGACAACGCATCTGCCGTATGGAGTGCTTTACCAGGAGTGTGTGAGATGGTGTAGCTGTACCTCATAAGCCTTAGGCGGAATCGTTGGATCCTGGGTGGAAGCTCGATTAGGGCTTGCTGGCCTAACAGGCTGATGAGTGGCTTGTGGTCAGTCTCTAAGGAGAAGTGTCTCCCGATGAGGAAATCTTTGAATCTTTCACAACCCCATGTTAGTCCAAGCGCCTCCTTCTCCACCTGTGCATACCTCTGTTCTGTTTCCGTTAAAGAACGAGACGCATATGCAACAGGTCTCCATTGCTCTCCCTCTTTTTGAAATAGGACTGCTCCCAGTCCATAGGAGGAAGCATCTGCAGACAGTTTTAACTCTTTGTTTGGGTCATAGAGTGCAAGGATGGGAGTTGACGTCAGATCGCCTTTCAGCTGCCTGAATGCTTTTTGCTGTGCGCAGCTCCAAACCTACTGATTTTTCTTCGAGAGCAGGTCTCTTAGGGGCTTATCTTTTTCAGCAAGTCCTGGGATAAATTTGCCTAATTGGTTTACCATCCCAAGAAAGCTGTGCATTTCACTGACATTTGATGGCTCTTTCATTTCTGAAATTGCTCTAATTTTGTCTGGGTCTGGCTGTACTCCGTCCGCAGACAAGATGTGTCCAAGAAACTTCACTTCCTGTTTGCTCAGGTCACATTTCTCCAGGTTTAGTGTGACACCGGCCTCTTGTAGTTTATTGAGCACTGTGTGCAGTCTGGCGTTGTGCTCCTGCTGATCCTGTCCCCAAATGAGAATATCATCCATGTGACAGACCACGCCTGGCAGCCCATTAAGGATTACTGACATTCTACGCTGAAAATGTTCTGGGGCAGACGCTATTCCAAAAGGAAGTCTGTTGAAGTAGAAGCGCCCAAAGGGTGTAATGAATGTCGTGTAGTGTGCTGACTCTGGTGACAATGGGACCTGCCAGAAGCCTCTGTTTGCATCCAACTTGCTGAAGACTTTAGCTCCCGCCAGAGAACCTAGAGTCTGTTCAACCGAAGGCAGGATGTACTTTTCTCTGCACACTGCTTCATTGAGGTGAGTGAGGTCAACACAAATACGCACAGAGTCGTTTTTTGTTGGCACTGGGACCATACCTGCACACCATTCTGTTGGTTCTTCAACTCTGCTGATTACTCCCATGGACTCCATTCTTTCCAGTTCCCGTTTCACCTTTCCTAACAAAGGGATGGGGACCCGTCTTGGTGTGGCCAGGGAAAAAGGCACAGCCTCAGGCTTCAACTTGATTGAATAAGGTTGTTGCATTAAGCCTAAACCCTGACACAGTTTCGGGTATTTTCCGTGCAGCACATTCATGTCGATACTGTCGGCTCTACACACTAGGTTCAGCTTGACGCTTGCCGGCCTGCTTAACAGTGCTACGTGCAAATCTTTGATAATGTACACATTTTCCTGTATTCCCTGTTCACCTTTGCAAAGTGTTTCTCTGCTCATACCCAACACGTCAAGTGGGGAACCACTCGGACCAAACAACGGTCTATCTGGTTTGCATAACCCTGTCTCATTCTGGTTTATGCTGTAAAACGTCTGGGCAGGGATAACAGATACGTCAGCTCCTGTGTCTATCTTAAATCTGACCTTGTGGTTTCTGATAGTGAGATCTGCATACCAAGGATCTGAGCCTACGTCTACAGAACCAAGAAACACGGGTGTAACATCGCTTTCTTCGGCTTCTATCACATGCACAGACTTAACAGATTTACACACTTTACTGAAATGACCTCTTTTACCACATGAGTGACAAGATACATCTTTCACTCGGCATTGATCTTTACCATGTGCAGGGGTTTTCCCACACCTGTAGCATGATCTCCCATTAGATGTTTTGTCCTTTGATGTGTATTTGCGATCTCCACGGGGTTTGAACGTTGAATGCCTTTGTTCCTTGTGCTTAGCTGACACAGCATCTATTTCCATTTTATTTTCCCCTCTGATGTCCGACTGCTGCTTCTTGATGGCTTCTGACTGCCTGGCTTGGTTAACCGCTTTCTCTAACGTCAAATCTTTGTCCATTTGAAGTCTCTCCGCTAGGCTGATGTCCTTCAGACCCACGACGAGGCGATCTCTTATTAACTCATCGTGCAGCGCACCATAACTGCAGTTTTCAGCTAAAGCGTAAAGTGCAGTGACAAACGAGTCTACAGTCTCATTAGCTTGCTGTGTTCTCTGATTAAAGCGGGCTCTCTCATAGATAATGTTTTTCCTGGGAACAAAGTACATCTCCAAAGTGTCTCTTACTGCTTGATACTGCTGTCTCTGTATGTCAGATAACGCTTGTCCTCGGAGGATATCATCTGCTTCATCCCCCATGCAGTAGATGAGAGTGTTCACCTGGTTAGCCTCGGAGCTAAGGTGTAGGTTGCTTGCGAGTCGAAACCTTTCAAACCTCCGTATCCATTTTTCCCAATGCTGTGGCTTCGAGAAATCGAACAGCTCGGGGGGCTGGATGGTGAAAGTGGCATTCGGGGGTAGGTTAGCGTTAGCATTGTAGCCGCCGTTAGCTCGCTGGTGGGGCGGTGGCGTGCGAGGCCGCATAACTGTTGCGCTAGCTCCCGCTTCTTCGTCCGACATCTTTCGTCTCGAGAAAACTCTTTACCACTCCCAAAGTCGCTTGCTGTCACTCCCCGATGATAAGGCACTTACAACGATCCCACTTCTGACACCATGTCGTGGTTTTCGGTAGGGAAAGAGACGACACCTTGTAGAGCAAACAACTTCAACCTTTATTTTCTCACTTCCGGTACCCAACACACTTCCACCATAAAACCGGATATACTTAAACAGATAACACCACACGGAGCTGTAGGAGAAACACAAGTTAACTCAGAGACACAGACTGATGTGACAAAACCAGTAAGTAGGTGTACAGCGTACACTGTAGTGTGTAGCACACAGGGGTATTAGCTTATTACGTACACGTTGGTAAGTTGTCTTGTTGCAACTGATGAACTGAAACAAACGAGCGTGCTGTGTGTGCAACAGCGCGACAAACATTACCTGTCCTTTTATTAACTGCACAAGTAGTGCTGGTCATAGCTGCTGGCTACCTGTGTAAGGCTGTCATGGGTCTGTAGCTCTGTCACTGTTTTAGGAGCATATTTAGTTTTAAAGTAAGTTTCCAGGCTTTTCCTGCCTTTCTGGAGGGATTATATTTCTTTTTTTTTTTTTTCTTTTTTTTTTTTTTTTTTTAAATGACATCAGAAACAGCAGTATGCGGCATTACGTGATGGCAGAGCTTCAGTTCATCCTTTGTCATTTTTTTTTTTTTTTTTTTTTTTTTTTAATAAATAGGACAGGGGGAATGAATGAGAGAAAGAGGGGGAGAGAAAGAAAGAAAACCAAAGGGGAGAAGAGACGGTGAGAAGGGGGGGGAAGAGAGAGAAAAAAAAAGAACTCCTGGGTCACCTGTATGGAGAGAAAAAAAAAACAAACAAACAAAAAAAACAAACAGAGGAGACAGCAAACAACAAAGAGCAACATAATAATAGAGAAAACAAAGCACCATCACAATAAACTAGCTAGCCATAGATATCAATATTTACTAAATAATAAACGATATTGTGCAGCACGCAAGATAGACAGCGCACAGTGTGCTTTGAGGTAGCAGCCAAGAAAGCTTTAGTCCGCGTCTGTGAATACCCATGTGTGCATACCTGTGTGGATCAGCATGCTTGCATTCCAAAGGTTTCTCCATGTAATGATCTGCTAGGGAGTGTGGGGGGGCCACAGCCCCGTCCTCCAGGGTGTGAAGCGGGTATGGAGGAGATCAAAACTCCAGACATCCAGAGGCCCCCAGAATACAAGAGACCATGGAAGACCAACAGAGGGGCAGCCGCGCCACTGTTCCAGTAAGAGCTGAGGAGAGTCCCAGATGAGGGCTCGCCCAGCAGCCGCGGAGCAGAAGTCAGGGGGAGTTGCAGTGACGCGCCCGTGAGCTCCGCCGGCCCCCAGCTGCGCCTGAGTGACCGAGCCCCAGGCCGAGAGGCCGGGGGCACCCCACCTCCAAAGGGGCCCGAGCGAGCCCCAGGCCCCAGGCCCCGACAAGCGGCCGCCAAGGAGTGAGCCGGTGTGTACCCGGACGCCCACCCCCAGACACAAAGAACCACCAACACACCGACACCTGAGGGAGTCCGCCACCGGCAGGGGAAGTGGTGGTGGGTGGAGATAGGCCTCCAAACCTTGGAGGGCCTGAGGTGTCCCCAGAGAGGTGGCGTCTGATACCCAACCTGACATATAGACACAGACATACAGGCACACACAGACACAAACATCCATTCCCACCCTCATGCTCTCATATGCACTCACTCCACACTCAACCAACGTGGAGACAGACATAAAGAGACGCTGTACACACAATCACACTCCCCAAGCGTACTCTACAAACCGGGTCTAGGTACCCTTGCCCCTGGAGGGGGGAATTGCACCCAGACCCAGGTGGTGTTACCCTTTTCCCTGCGGTGGGGAGAGGCAGACCACCCCGACTCCGCAGCAGCAGGGAGGCCCCACACCCCAGACCGCAGTCGGACGGCCAACTCCTCCTACTAGCCCTCCCGCTCCAGCAGGCCGCAGAGAATGGGGGTGGGAGAAGACTCCAAACCTCCCTCCACCCGCTCATTGTAGTGTTGATGCATATGTGTTCTAAGGTGCAATTAAAACCCAGGAGGGCTTGGAGCTACCTGCCAGAGAGCAGCAGGTAAGCGCATAGTCCCTCCTGCTAGCCCTCAATGACTAAGTGTATTTAAAATTGAGAGGTGGGCAACGACGTCAGGGGTGAGGTATACACCCTGATGGTGATTTGGACTCCGTGATTGTGCCCACTCCCAAGATCCTATATGTATGTGTAATGAGAGTGTGAGTAATGTGAATGTCTAAGTTGTGGGATAAAATTGAGGCAGAGGCAGCCAGAAGGGGACAGGGGGGGGTAGCCTCCTCTGCACCCTGGTGACATACCCCCACTCCAAGGCCCTGCATGTGTGGGTGGTTGTGGAGGAGCGGGAAGAGGGAGGCAGCTGGAGATGGGGAGGGAAGGAAGGGAGGGGCAGGTAACCCCTCCCTGGGGCCAGCTCCCCCGCTGACCCCAGTAGGCACTCCCACCCTCCGCGACCCGCCAGGGAAGGGGGGCCCAGGCCCATCAGACCGGGGCCCAGTGCAGTAGCGCCCTCCGGCTCCACAGAGCCGGAGGGATTATATTTCACTAAAAAATGATCTAATATGCATGTCCACATAATTATGCATTATTATAATTATAATATATTAAAAACACACGCTGTATTTTAAAGAACATACATTAAGAAGCAGATTATATTAGATTTATATTTTAAATAAGACAAAATTTGGATTTTACAGCAGTAAAATTATTGTATCTCTACAGTTTAAATATGTAATAAGCTTTGTGTGAAACAAATGGAATCATCATAAATACATTATTTCATATTTATTACTTCCCCCTCCTCATTGCTTTATTATTGTAGCTCTAGTAATAAATAATAATAAAAAAAAGATTCTGGATCAGCACCATGATGCCCATAGTATATACAGTATTCTGAAGAAGGTCTAAAATGTCACTGTGTGTGCGTGCATGTGTGTGTTTTATTTAGATGGATTTTTAAAAAAAAATATTACTCATGATATAACATTGTCCAGACATGCCTGGTAAGGACATGAGGAGGAAACAGTAGGAGCTGTGTGAGGCTACTAAAGGCAGTGCTATAACATTTTTCTGTCATCATTTTATTATAGATTAAGTGCTGGAGTTGTTAAGTGTGGATAATTAAATTATAGTTTATTGCAATAGCAAGTTGTGCCTTGTTCTCACATAGACAGCAAGTGGAGAGTGATATATGAAATGATGGGATGGAAGGAAGAAGAGAAGCAAAGAGTGATTCACAGGCAGAGCCTAATTTATTTCTCACAGTTTTTTGTTGCCTTATGGTTCCAAGCGCTGTCACCAATCCTTGCATTTTGTTATTATCTCATGATACTTGTTTAATCAGCTACCATCTTTCCTATGGACTTTTTACTGTCTACAGTCTCAGATCAACACAGCCCTGCCCTCCAGCACTATCAGCAGCAACCCCTCAACAGCTAAAACATTGGCTACGTTTGCTTTGCCTTGTTGCCCATATTAGATTCTTGATGAATGTGTGTTGTTGTTATTCAGCCTGGTTCAATGTGCCCCTTTTTAACTTTGAGCACCCGCCCCTTTAAACCTCTCTGCACGGCCCTGCTGAAGTGTGTAGTTTGGCTGGGCCATTGCAACATGTTGACTATTTTCCTTTTCAGAATTGTTTTGCAGATTTGCTGCTGTGCCTGGGATCATTGTTATCTCTGCGTTACATTTGACTCTTGAATACTTTGGTGTACAGAGAAGTTCATGGTTTAAACAATGACTGCAAGGTGCTCAGGTCCTATGGCTGGAAAACAAGTGACTTACACTTTGGATAACTGTCCTGCTACATCTCTGTGCTGTATTGTTTTAGTTTTTCTTATGTTTTGCTTTCTGTTAATCTTGGTGAATAAAAGCCTGGTTAGTCTGCACTTTATCTCTGCCTCAAGCCTCCTATTTTAATCCAGCAGATGGTCTTGATTCAGTTATTAAAGCTCCATCTAGAGGACAGAGGCAGCAGCTACAGTTTGTACATTAATGGGATTGTTTTTTCAGGAGCTGGGCCCGGGCCCTTAGTTCTAGTGAAAGGAACTCTTAACGTTTCAGCATACCAAGATATTTTGTACAATTTAATGCTCTTTGTGGGAAGAGTTTGTGGCTGGCCCTTCCTGTTCCAACATGACTGCTGCCAGTGCACAAAGCAAGGTCCATGTAGACATTTATAAGTGAGTTTGGTGTGGAAGACTGACAGAGTCTTGACCTGAACTCAATAAAACACCTTTCAGATGAAAATGGGATGTCACTCAAGTTCATTGTTGTCATACGCAGACAACAATGTAATGGTAAAAAGAAAACTTTGGAGAGCAGTTGTGACTTCATGACTACAGGATGCAGTGTGAGTGAGATTGACAGCTAGTAGTGAAAGAGGAAAGACAAGAGTTCAGAATACTCTGTCTCTCTTGAGCTTTCGCTGAGACCACAAGACCAGTAAAGGTAGAAGATGACCTGAAGAAGATAGTGGGTTATCAACCATGCATGCATGTATAGTTGATTAAAATGTAAAATCCACAAGTTAAAAGAGAGTCCTCTCTGGAAAATGATTATATGGTTTTTGTCTTCTGAGTTTTTCCTGTTTTATTTTGAAGGCTACTTTTTCTTTTTGTTCCTTATCCACTGTGAGGTTATATTTTGCATTTAGTAGCTCTCTATGCCTAATTCCTGGTGATGTCAGTTTTTTGTCTGAGCTCTTGGTGCTGAACAACTGGAAAGAGGAAGGGGAAAAGAGATGAAGGTTGTGAGTCCTGCAATCAAACTCTGGAGAAGATTGCAGCGCCTGCAGGGCTGTGGTCCTTGTGCTATTTTTATTAATTTACAAAAGAACAGTAGTTTCCATGAAATGTATAAAAATGGATTTTGTGAAAAGTGTTATTCAAATATGAGGAAGTAGACTGTGGTGAAAGTCTCCTCCCTGTTATTATGATTCATGAAAAAGTTGTGAAACATGAAAATTAGGTACAGTGTTTCTTTTGAACAGCCTAAAGAGAGGTAAGAGCAAACATAGCTTCAGGAGAAATATCGCCAAGTACTTGTGTTTTTCTGCTTTTGTCAAAAGCTTCAGTAAAACATAAATCTTTATTAAAGTACTTCTATTATTCAGAGACAGCTGGACTAACGCTGAACTCAGGATCTTTAAGCCTGAAACGATGAGCCATTCAGACAGCGATGTGGGGGAAGGTAAAGACGACTCTTTTGTTCTGTATAAAAGCTATTTGAACATAATATGTTTATTCTGGAATAAAAACAGGATCATCTGCACATATCTTAAAATCTATCATCATGCTGCAAGTCTAGATGATGATATTTACTTTGCACATTTGCAAAATATAAGCATTCAGACTTTATTAAGTTTTAGTTTTATTGATAGAAGAAAATGCCAAGACAGATATTTAATTGTAAGTTTAAAGTAACTTAGAAAATGATTTAAAAAAGAGGAACGATTGGGGCTTGTGATGTATTTAACATGTAGTTATCCCTTATTTAGCATGTCAGTGTTTCTTTGCAGCTGTGGTCCTGCAACCTTTAAATGCTATAACTCATAAATACTAGATCATTACTAATAAATATTACAGTCCTTTTACCTGTACACAGCTACACTATTTTGTGTTATTTAATTATTCCACCCTCTGTCTCCTCTAAATATTCAACAGACGAAGTTTTTGAACCTCAACATGAACAAGTAAACAGAGGGTCAATGGTCACCACAAAAATAGGGGCGGTGGTGGTTGTCTGTGTTCTCCTGGCAACTGCTGTCTTTTTGACGTTCTACTTCTGTGAGTTTAAACACTTTTATTCATAAACTTTATTTAAAATCAATAACATTTCTGATCTGCTTTAAATTACCAAAGAAACAGAATTTATATGTGCTGTCAGCTCACAAATGCACTGGCCATCTTCTGACTTCAGCACTTTATTGCAGCCACAGGAAGTCTGTGAAGAGACGATTTCACGCTCATCAAATACAAAATCACATCTGACATGAAAGATACTTGAAAGTCAATACACAAGACAATTCACACACACACAAGACATGAAAACATGGCAAGAGTGTAGGCTTGCAGCTCACATTTAATTAAAACTAGCAACAAAAATTGTTATAGACAATATATGTGACTCCCTACATTTTTCTTTTTTTTTTCATTGTGGCATTTTAAAATGCTGTTTCATCTCCCTGAAGAACACCTACTTCCTCAAAATGTCTTGCTTACCTCATGGCACACCCGTTAAGAACCACTGGGCCAACATACAATAAAGCTTAATGTCATTTGGTGTTAGTGTTGATAAGCTTACAGGTGAATGAGGGATCGCTTGGAATAACGTTTGGTTGGTGCTACATGATCTCAGTTTGAGTCACATCATTTGGAGACAGACCTGCTGCTGCTTCACTCTCTCTGGCTCTTTTTGAAATTAAAGGATTTGATGGTGTTAAGCTGTGCTGAGTTATTTCGATTGTGTCACTGATTCTGCTTATAGCTAAATCATTCTTAACCTGTTCATTGTGTCTGCGCACATTTCT
This sequence comes from Maylandia zebra, assembly GCF_041146795.1. NCBI lineage: Eukaryota > Metazoa > Chordata > Actinopteri > Cichliformes > Cichlidae > Maylandia > Maylandia zebra. The sequence goes on from NC_135187.1 coordinate 8,188,843, forward strand.
TTTGACAGAAAGTTGCTAATGCAGTTATTCTGTGTAGGTGACTGAGTCCAAGTGCAGGGTGGGCATAACCATTTTGCATCATTTGTCTCAATTATGACACATATTGCAAGAAATTTAAAAAAAAAATGCAAAAAAACAAAAACACCTTTTCATTCAAGGCTTGCAATTGCCCCTCCTGGGGACTCGGTCCTACCTTCCCCTGCACCCCTGCAGTATATTATAAAAACAGCATGAATCAGTCTCCACGCTTTAAACATCTACTGATCTGGATAAAAGTGATATACTACCACGATGGGTTTTTCATTTGTTCTGATGATTGCATTAATGCACAATGGTCTCTATCTGTAACATGAACTTCTGTCACTATCTGTGAAATTGTAAACTACTGTACATTAGTGCTGTGAAGTACTAATGGTGGAATTGAAATTGCTGTGAGGCAGCAATGCTAACCAATACTTGTGCATAATAAAAGTTGGATTGTACCAGCTGAGGTGACACTTAAGTCTATATTAGTGTTTAGAAAAGAACACTTAACTACAAAAGAGGGTGCATGGTTGTGGGTGAGCAGCTCATCACTAATAAATAAGTTTCACTGTTATTAAAATAGTTTTTTATTCCCGGAATTAAAAATACCAGTTTTTACTGAAGCTATTATTGTTTGTTTGTTTTTATCTCTTAGGGTGATTTACTGGAACAACAAAGAACCAGACAACTGGTTCCTCATACCAGCAACTGGTATGAGGAAAATCCTGATGGGGAAGTCTGTGACAGGACGGAGGTAAAAGGTGGCGCTCCTGGCCTGAAGTGTTGGTTTGATAAATGGTGCACTATACCTCAAAGAAATAACTTAACTGGACAGTTTGTATTCAGTTTACATCAAGTTCACGTACAAAACAATCTAAGTACAGGGTAAAGATAGTGAAATGACACTTTTCAACTCTGATGTCACCAACTCTTAAAAGAAACTACAAGGACAAACTTAAAGAGAAGTGTTGAATAATATAACATGGAAAACCTATCCTTCTAATTGCTTTACCTGTTTAATCAATTAAATTTTGGTGGGGGGAGAAGGAGGGGGAGGGGTGTAGTCCCAAGTGTCAGAAGGCGAGCGGAGGAGTACGCCCTCAACAGGTCACCAGTTACATGCCAGATATATACTTGAATAATATTTCGTGTCTTATATCTTTTGTCTTCATTCACATTGTTATTATGAGCCGCTGTTCTCGTGCTTTCTGTGAAACAGTTTCCAACCATTTATTTTGTTTTTTTCTATTTTTTTAAGCTTTTGCAAAAACTATTTCCTGGAAGAGTTTGAATGACACTGATCTAGAAAAAACTATTGTGCTTGATGGAAATAAACACCTCCAGTCTGCTGACTTCTTGTCATTGTGTTTTCAATATTTGAAAATAATGTGGTTACTGATTGCTGTCAGACCTGTTGAATCAAGAAATCACTTAAAACCATTGACATCTGTCAGTCTGGAAATGGTTACAAAGCCACTTCTTCGGCTTTGGGACTCCAGTGACCACAGTGAGAGTCATTATACACAAATGAAGAAAGCAGTGGGGAATCTTTCAATTAGGGGCCAACTTACCAAAATTACTCCAAGAAGACATCAACGACTCATGCAGGAGCTCACAAAAGAAGCCAGAACAAGATCTAAAGAAATCCCGGCCTGTCTGGTCTCAGTTAAAGTCAGAGTTCACAAGTCGACAATAAGAGACTGGACAAAATGAACTGACGAGACAAAGGCTGAATTTTTCACACAGGGCCAAGTATTTGGCACAAAGTTTTTAAAAAATAAAGTATTTTTTTAACACGTCCATGTAAAACATAAATTTTGAACCATTTGCAGCATTTTAAATGAGGACAATATTAACTAACATTTCAATAAGCAGAGATCATTAGAAGCAACTGAACATGATTTATTGATATACAGAAATTAATTAAACTATTTGGTGATTAGATTCAGATGGGCCATGACAGCAAAATTGAATCCCAGTGGTGATAAGAATTAGGGAAGTACTTCCCACAGTCTAGACGCTAGTGATGGCGATGAAGATGGAGGTTTGGATGGAGCCTGAGTAACATGGGAGAGGAGGTGGGTTGCAGGGAGGCGACTGCAAGGGAGAGTGACAGATGAGCAGTGAGATTTAAAGCATGCCAAGTGGAGGCTGATTGGCCTGAAGAAGGCAGGCAGAAAGATGATTGGATGTGAGCTTAACAGCATGAAAGTGATGCAAAGCATCCAAATCATCCAGGAAGCAGATCGATGTGTGACTACAGATCTTCCTTAATGAACTTACGTATAAGCTTCGTTTTTGTCTGGTAAGACAGTGAAATTGCCATGTCACATCAATGACCCGTCTACAAATTGAACAATTTCAGAGTTCCTCAGTGAAAAATTGAGAAGATTTTCAATATCTTATCTACAGTACATAAATCAAACGATTCAGACAATCTTGAACAAACTCTGTCCACAAGTGGCAAACCTGAAAATCCATGCATGGACTCAGGAACCCTTCCAGAAATCACTGTCTGTAAAAACAGCTAACTGTGCTATCCGCAAATGCAGGTCAAAGCTCTGTCATGTAGAGATGATGCCATGATGATGGCACCATAACCCAGAAACCAGAAACACCACCATCTTCTTTGGGTTAAAGCCCATTTAAAGTTGACTGAGGCAAAGTGGAAAACTGTTCTATAATCAGACAAACTGAAATCTAAAGTTATATTTGGAAAACATGAACCCCACATCCTTTGGACTAAAGATGAGAGCGATCATCCAGCTTGTCTTGAATGTGTGTGTACATCTGGAAAGCCACCAACAATGCTAAAGGTAGATACAGGTCATTGTTCACAAACACTGATACATTTTGAAAAGTTAAGAAAAAGCTAAGTCATGCTCCATAGATAGTGAACAATTGTATTTTGGCCACTAAGTTCCTCTTTTATGCTGCACAATGACTGTTTACATTTATGCACCTAAAGCCTGTTAAAAATAAGGGGAAAAAACATATATACTTAAAAAATAATCCACAAAAAAGAAATCAATCCTCACTTGATGCTTCTGCAATTCACATTAGATGTTATATATTGTACATATATTTATTAGTTTCAGATGTAGCCATTCTTGTATTTTGCTTGTTTACATTATTGTATTTTGCACAACTCTGTTGCTTGTGAAGCTCGCACACAAGAATTTCACTCACATGTGCTGTACCAATGTACCTGCACATGTGATGTGACAATAAAAGTGATTTGATTTGATTTGTATGCGTTGTATGTTGACCATGATTCGTTTCTAAAGTTGTTGTAATTTAACAAAATGATTACAGGTAACAGCAATGAGAACCAATGGGGATTTTCAGGACTAGGGGAGGCACAGGCTTTTTCATACTGTTTCTATGTAAGTGCTTTCTAACATTCACACTCTGGTGGATGCACTGGAATTAGTATCTTGCTCAAATATAATTGCCTTGTAGACAGGGATCAACCCACCAGCCTTCTGATTAGTAGGTGAGCTGCTCTACCTCCTGAGCCACAGCCACCCCAAGAAAAGCAACTAGCTCTTGCAGCAGCAGGTGAGGTAATGATGAACAGGGATCCACTTCTTGTGGCCAAAGGAGGGATCCACACTGGGAAAACAAGGAGAGATGATATTAGTACTCTGAGGGAGCAAGGTACACAAGGAGCAGCTAAAGCATGCCTGATAAGTTGAATGAACTTGTCATTTCAGCAACACCAGAGGACCTGAAAGCCCACAGAAGATAACTAAAGTGGATGATGACAGAATAATTTAGTAAGTAAGAAAAACACTCTCATAACATCTAACAAAATCACATTCAGGGAATCAGGCTCATCATTGTTCATTTACTGTGGGTGTATACGCAGCTGTTCAGAGAAGGGACATTAAATGACATGTTTACTAAAATACATCAGTTTAGCAACATATTTGTGTTTATTATTTCACTGGCTTCAACTCTTTCAGTATAATTGACAAGAGGTCATGATCACAGTCTGTAAAAAAGAAAAGTTTTCTCTCTTCTTCTTTTTATGTTAGACTGAGGCCAGACTGGACACTACATTGACCCACTATTACTTTCATAATGCCATAGAAGAAGAAATTGTCTGCCTCTTTGTGAATTAAAGCACAATTGCATAATACTGCCACAAGATGGTGCCCCCTTCCTTTTAGTTGTGTTAAGCTGGAGCATAAGGCTGTACTACTAAAAGAGATTAATGGGTTAGCATGCTATTTTGCTAATGTTCCTTTGCACTCTCCGCTAGTCGGGAACATTCCCATAACATTGGCAAATGCAGAGGTGGCAAAAGACCAGGCATTCTTTACTTAGGTAGCAGTACAGATACCTGTGTAAAATTGGCTCAGTTGGTGGTTTGAGGCATGATATAAATCAGGGCACACAGTTAGTGGGTGTTCTCCATTGCCACCTAGTGGGCATAAGAGGTGTTCACTCTGCTGACCCACAGCACACCCAAGCTGCAAGTCAAGTCGACCACAGCACAGAACAACCTAAGCGGGTCTGGTAGTGCAGGGGCCCTCTCATCGCTGTTTACAGCTTCAATTTTTTTTAAATCCCCTCTCACCCTGCAGGCGGTCTTTTATCCTTCAAGCTCAGGTCCTCTACCAGAGGCCTGGGAGAGACTCCTAGGACTGTGCTCTTCTGGACAGAGACAGTTCAAGCTCTTCTCTCAGCCCTTGGTACTTCTTGAGCTCTTGTGCTCCTTTTACCTGATGTTGCTATCACTCGGTATAGCTACATCTATCACTGTGGTCGTGTTCTTTGTCCGGTTGGTTAGTCACCATCGGTTTGTCCATCTGTCTGGAAGTCATTCTCAACAACCCTAGGGGGTGCGCCTAAGGGTGGGTTTAAAAAATTTATTTTCCGATTAAAATCAATTTTAGCTTAAATAACGTGATATTGATTCATTAAATCCTGAATCGATTTTTAAATATAAATGTATTTTGCCACAAACCCCAGAATCTCAGGTTAAAACTCACAAAACCATTTCAACAACCACCAAACAGCTAAAACAGCAAATGAGAGCAAGTAAACAGATTCTCCACAAAGATGTGAACACAGACACAAACACATCCCTCCGTTCACCCGACGACACGTACATATACATGCCGTTGGGTGTTGGAATCCGACATCTCACAGATTCTGAAGCTGTAGGTTTCGTCACTCTCCAACCAGAATTCACTGAACCAGCAGCAAAAGAGGATGAAAAGTACACTTCCTACTTTGTCTGTTTTGTGATTTTATTGTTTTCACCACAATAAAATGGCACTTCCTGCACAGCTCTCTCTCTCTCGCCCTCTCCCTCTCTCCCTCTCCCTCTCTCTCTCAGTGTACTTCAAGAACAGTTTCCCATCTCAAATCTCTGTTTTCTGAATTATTTGCTTGCTTATTGCGCACCAGTCTACCATTGTTTACAGCGCTGTAGGCCACTGTTTAGGGGTTGTTGTTTTTTTTTCAAAAATGACCTCTGACAAGAAAGCCTAATTTCTGCTGTTCAGTATGAAGAAAACTTTTACAAACTATACCAAATTGCAAAATACTTAGCTGGGTCTCCAACAAAACCTCTGTAAATTTGCTCTCAGCAGCATCAGGTAATGTTCATATGTTGTTTCATGGTTTTCTTCCATTTTTTAACAACTGCAGAATATTTTTAAGTAACATTTTATCTGCTATAAAAAAAACAGGCCAGGAAAATCTCCTTCATGTTTTTCTGTTTTCTCCTCAGTTACGTTGACACAAAGGTGTCTGCTGTGATGCTCATACCTCTGATGAAGTCTCACAAGTGTCAGCTTTGTTTTTATATAAAAATATGGATATGTACTGATAAATGATCAAAATTATAATATTTCTGACTGTCTGAGTCAAAACTGAATCAGAATCAAATCAGTTAAAGAAATCAAAATCCAATGTGAAAAGATACAAACAAAGGTTTATTCTGCAGCTTGTAAAATACCCTTTAAAGCAAACGTATTCACAGTTTTACTTTACCAAGTCAACACGAATGCAATAAAATAAATTTTGATAAAGTTTGATTATGCCAGCTAAATATAAGCTTTATCACTTCCACTTTGCCACACTGTCAAGCTGTTTGTGTCATCACTGGTCTAGTCCAATCACCTTATCCCGGCCTTTTCCAGGCCAATCAGCACTCATGCCACGTACTTTATATCTCACTGCGCATCTGTCTTTCTCCTTTGTGCGACCCACCTCCTCCCCATCTCCACCTCTCATCTCTCAAGCCACCTTCATCATCACCATCAGCGTATAGGCTCAGGTCCTGCTCTAATCCCTTTCACAGCTGGGGTTCCGTTCGGCTGAGACGGGCAAACCGCCAAACATTTATCTATATTTTGTTCATCAATGAATCATGTTTATTCCTTTGAATGATCTGTCCTTACTGAAATGTTTGTATAGTGTTAAACAAGCAAGAGTGAAACATGTTTTAAAAAATATTTGGTAGTTTATTGTAAAAAAAACTAAAATTACAAGTCTGTGCAGCAAAATAAAACTTGACTCACGCAAGAGAAAACCTTTAGCATGTCATAATACACTAATGTAACGTCAGGCATAGAAACTAAAAATAATTACTGTATTATTATCAAACTTGCTGTATTAATAAATGTACAAAGACGTATTATTTATTTGTTTCAAAATAGTTGAAGTAAGCAGTAGAAAGACCCTCCTCCCTACCTATCAGGAAGTTGGTTTTTTTACAGAGAGCTGTGAAAGGTGTTGTGGTTCACTTGAAAAACCTGAAGTGAGGGTCGCGGAGGTGAATCTTGATGCTAATCTTTCTTTTAAATATAGAAGGAACTGATTCCATATTAGCACCAGTTTGATGTTTTGTTTTTGTGATTCAGACACGGTTGGACTAATTCTGAGGTCAGGAGTTTGAAGCATCAGCATGATGAGCCGTCCACAGAAATACAAAGAAGGTAAGAACATTAATGTGGTGGTAAATCAATAGGGAGGAGAAAAATCTACACTTTGTATGAACAATGCTGTTTTCATACAATGTGATATGTAGTGGAAAATGATCCCAATGTAGCTAAAATATTTTAAGCCTGTGTTCAGGGTTTTATCAATTTATGAAAAAAATAAGAAAGTGTGTTGATGTCTAATATACAGTGTGTCAAGATTCCCGTTGCGTTGAGTTAGCACTATTTATTAAATGTTTATGTACTCGTGTGTTCACTTTCTGTCTCCTCTAAATCAGGTCAAGCTCTTGATTCTCAACATGCAAAATCAAACAATGCGTTAAAGCTCAGAGTGGCCGTGCTGGTTGTCTGTGTTCTCCTGGTATCGGCTCTCGTGGTAACTTATCTCTGTGAGTTTGTAGTTTTATTCATGTAGCATTATGTAGCTTTTCATGTGTCTGGTTTATCATAAATTTACATGAGAATCAGGATCTTTAAAAAAAAATTGTGATTTATGACTTTTTAATTAATCTACATCATACTTTTATTTTAAAATTCTAAAAGGCTTCAGGACACATTTGTCCTGTATTTTAATTAAAATAAAAACATTTTTAACAGTAATTTAGCTGTTAATAATGTCCAGTGAACTATACTATCACCTAATTTCCACAATAAGCATCAAGTTCTTGCTCCTGTAGCGCTACAGAAGCAACATATACAGTCAAATTTGTATTTATTAAAGTTATTAAAACCTGTCAGAAATAGTCAGTCATAATGTTTTACTTTACATTAAATTATTTTTATAGTAATTTATGTTAACATATTTAACTTGTTATTTTTATTTGTAATTGACATGTTAAAAATAATCTAACTTCAACTCAGACATTCTTCTTCATGAGTCTCAGGCAACACACTAGCCATCAGTGAAAGTTGTCTGACTAAATGTCTGACTTGCCATTTATTTTAACATATTAATTATATTAATTTTTAATATTAGCATAAACATACTAATTATATAACATTTAAAACATATGATTTTACCATACAGTTATATAATAAAATACTTGATTCATACTGCATTCAGTTAATGAAATATCAATTCATAACTAAAAAAAGATGAAAATTGTGTTATAACATATCTATAATAGGTTATGACATAATCAAAATATGTCAGAAATTTATTACCGGCTTTAGTGCAACCTCATGAATGTAATTTTGACAGGATGTTTTGTTAAATATTCTTTATCACACTCAGACCAAATCTGAAGGAATTCACACCTTCTTTGTCACATATCAGTGATGTCCAAGACAAAAATAAACACATCAATTAAAAAAAAGAAGATTTTAAGCTGAACCAAAATCAGCCAAGTTACTCTACTCCATAGGTGTCAAACTCTGGCCCGCGGGCCAAATTTGGCCCGCAGCCTAATTAAATTTGGCCCGCGAAGCCATACCAAATTACTATTAGAGCTGGCCTACTGGTATTATACAGCTAATATATATATTGTTTAGTATTAAGCTTTGCTTTTCCATATTCAGTTTTTCAGCAAAACTTGTTTGAGTCCATAAGAAAAGATTCATTCTTATATCTGGAGGAAGATTTTTTTTTTTCAATAAATATTAACGTTAGCCCGCGACTTTGTTCCAGTTTTGAATTTTGGCCCACTGTGTATTTGAGTTTGACACCCCTGCTCTACTCTCTGTTTATATGGGTATATTGTTTACCTGCATGCTACCAAAGCCTGCTCATGTGTGAACAAAATCGTGACTACAAGTTTGCTGAAATAATAGCAGTTCTAGTAACAAGACCTTCTCCTTGGCTATTGACTCTGGAAAATCAAAGGCAGATATTCTTTACAGAGATTAAGTGAAGCCAAACACCGTACTGACTGAGTTACATTTTTTTTCTTATTTAAGTGTTTGAGCTTTTGAAAACCAAGGAAATGCTCAGAAAAATTGAACTGGAGCGGGAAACTGTAAAAATTCATGTCACGGGTAAGAAAATGAGACTCCTACACTGCAATTGTGGACTTTCAATTTTGTTTATGACCTCTGGAATTCAATCACATAACACAACATTTCTCCTAAACTTTTACTTTACTTTCCCAACATTCATTTTCTATTCTGTTTTTTTGTTTGTTTTGTTTTTGTTTTATTTTTTTTCAGAGAAATTGGCTGAAATCAAACCATGCAATACAGTGACGCCCACATGTCCATTGCAGCCTGAAATGAAAATAAGTAAGTTATTAACTTTTCGCCATGACTTGTATCTGCAGAAAGAGATGGAATAAAAACATATACAGGATCAAAAGAGCATCCTGCTACAAAGAGACGATTGTGATGAAAAATTTATTGAGTAAACTTTTTTAAATTTCTTTTTCATAACAGTAACACAACCTTACAGCACAATAAAGCCTACAACCACAACCTCACAACGTCCTGAAGTAAACATGAGTAAGTTTTAGATTTTGTCTTTGACAATGTTTTTATCCTGTGATTGAAATAAAGTTGATGGACTGACAGAAATGATAAGATAAACTGTAACTGCAGCACAGAGGCACCTCCTTCTGCCTCCAAATCTCACAAACATAAACATGATTTGTTCCACCTGAAGAAATATCTTCCTGTAATCTCTTCAAAGATGAACCATGTTATAAATGTGAGGATGACTGGAAGGAACATGGAGGAAATTGCTATTACTTCTCCACCAATTCATCCTCCTGGAATGAGAGCAGAACTGTATGTAAAACTAAAGGAGGAGACCTGGTTAAAATAGACAGCGAAGAAGAGCAGGTATAAAACATTTCTGCAGGTTCATGTTCTCATCCTGATGTTTCAGTATCACAGGACTGAAAGATTCCCAAAATAATTTAATCAAATGTTCCTGTTTAGAATTTCTTGAGGAAAAATGTTCAACAAAAAATGGAGATACATGACATCCCTTTCTGGATCGGACTGACAGACTTAGCAGAAGAGGGCAGATGGTTGTGGGTGGATGGCTCCCCACTAAATGAAAGGTTTAATTCAATCGAATTAGATTATACAACATTACACACACACACACACACACACACATATATATCTATATATCTATCGATCGATAGATAGATAGATAGATAGATAGATAGATAGATAGATAGATAGATAGATAGATAGATAGATCTATATAAACGCCAACATCATCCTAGTGCACAGACAAGTTGAAGCAGACAAAAACAACAAGCACGCATGCTACAAACTTTACCCGAGTCATTTAGACAGCCGTTAGCACATGATTCTCCTTATGGGGACCTGATATGTTTAATATGCTGCTGAGAATATAGCCCAGAAGAAGCGTATAGTATAGCTTTTATTTTGGAAAGAGACATTTCTCTGTAATAAACTCTCTTTTCCAAAGATGAGTGATTCCTCGATCAGATAGATTTAATTATTTTTATTATTTTTGTTCTTTCAGCAACATTAAATTTAAAAATTGTACTTTTGAGTTAAAATATATATTTATAATTTTAATAAATGACAAATTAAAAAGGCATGAACATTTTTTTTGTATCGAAAAAATATTGAACCGTGACTCCAAAGTATCGATATATATGTATATATTAGGGGTGCAACGATTCACAGAATTCACGGTTCGGTTCGATACGGTTCGATATTTTTTCGGCGTAAATGTGCAGTCATATTCGTTGTGTTCCCACTAGTGCTGTCAGCGTTAATCTCGTTAAAATTACATTAACGCCATAACGCCACAAATCTCCGTTAACGAGTTACCGCGCATCGCCCCGTGCGTGGGGCTGGACGGCGTCAACACGTTAACAAGCTAACTGCGCTAACGCACTAGTTCCCACCAATTGAGCATTGCGTGGTACATCCGACATACTGTTTTACTTTTGTCCATGATGCGCTTACCATCAGGGTCATGCTTCACATGAAAACCAAGATAGTTCCAAACGCCAGATCTGAATGAGGGTGGGGAGGTTCAATTTTGGATAGCGTTGGGGCAGTTGCCATGTTGCAACGAGCTTAGCTTCTGTCTTGCTAGCTTGCGCTGCACTCAGTGGATCTGCACTCGACAGTGCAGCCTAGGCGGAGTAGTCGAACGCAGATCCACTGAGCGCTCAACACAGACAGCATCGTCAGAAGAAAAGTTGATAAAATAAATAAAAAATCTTGTATTGTTCGATACATATGCATACCGAACCGAAAGCACTGTATCGAACGGTTCAATATCAATACGAGTATTGTTGCACTCCTAATATATACATATATAGTCACCTTAAGGTGCATTATACTGTGAGGAAAAAAGGGACCGCAAAAATCAGACAATCCCAGTAGCATTTTATTAAAGTGAGTGAGGAGGTAAGTGGAAAGTGAAGAAAGAGAGGAAACACACACAGAGACCAGGACAGAACACAAACACAGGGAAAGAGAAGACAAGTTTTATGACATCCAATAGTGGCGTAAAAAAGACTGAACACATTACAAAAACACTTTTGTTCATTTCCAGAATCATAGTTCAGCTTTTACTTACTTACTTTACTTGACTCTTAACATTCTTTCTGTTTTTCATCCTTTAGTTTGACATTTTGGAGGTTTTTTGAGCCAGATGATTGGAAAGGGAAAGATCCTGATGGAGAGGACTGTGGTAGGATGGGGCCAGTGTATTGGTTTGATAACTCCTGCAAAAGATCTTGTGGAAGTATTTGTGAGAAATCAGCAGTGGTCGGACACCATATATTTGTATGTGTCTAAAATTCAGGTCAGCATGTATTTTTTTAAACAACTTGAGCAGAGTATGTAAAGCTAATACCACAAACATTTAAAGCTGCCTTTCAGAAATGCTCAGTGAAAAAAGAAATTCTGCATCGTGTATAATAAAATAAATGTGAATAAATATTATGTGCTGCATGTCGACATCTGAAACGTTTGCCTGTAAGAAACTTAAACTACGTAAACAGACTTCAATATTACTCAATCAACTCAGGAGGGGAAAGTAGTGCTTAGTGTTCTTAGATTATGTGATAATTTAACTTGTGGTTTCCTCAGTCACCCATGTTGTTGTCTGGTACACAGTGTGCTCTGTTTCCTGTTTGGTTCATGCAGCTGTGTTTGTCACAGCTATCTGATTTACCATAAATAAGAGGAAGTGAATGTTCACGGAAAAGTTGTGAAATACTGTGTGCATAAACATCATGGCCAGCTTATGACTTCTTTGTTTTAAATCAGTTGGCACAACTTTAATTTCAAAAAGAGAAAAAGAAACAAGCTACAAGACAGATGAATCCAGCATCTAAATTAAGATAAAAATATATATCTACTATTATCTGAGTTTACATGGCAATATTTGCCAAGCCCCTCCTTGTAGTGTTGTTAGTCTCATTAGTTAAGACCTAATTTATAATTAAAGGTTTGCCCTTTTGTTATTATTATAGTTTTATACTTTTGATTTACTGGAGTTGATGGTACACATGTCTGAAAATGTTGAAGGTAAAATTATTTACTTTTTTTTTTTCAACAAACAAGCAAATTGTTTGTTGGATATAGTGAATTCAATCAAAACTGAGTGAATTCACAAAATGTCAGAGGATAGCGGCTGGTTTTAATATGCCGTTTTTTCAAATATTATACTTTGTACCATTTTCCTGAATGCAAACACAACCTGTGCAAATGTTATTGGTGAATAAAATTAGCACTAGAGGCAGAATGAAAATAGAAACTAAAAAAGTACTTAAAAAAATTAACCTAACCCCCAACTAGTGAGTTGTAGAAGCAGAATTAACAGATGCTAGAAAGGTACTAAAGAATTAGGTTGAATTGCTAATTTTTAATCTGATGTATTTTTTATCAAGTTTAGTGAATCTAAAATGCTATAGATTTGCATTAAATTTCTTAAACAGTTGTTTGAGCTAAAAAAAAAAAAAAACCCACAGAAAAAGTCACAAACCTTGAAGTTTGTAAAACTGCAATATCACGGGTAAGAATGGGATACTCCTATACTATACTATAAAACTGGATTAAACTTGGACCATCAGTGCAATTTGATATGATGGCTCACATCCATTATTACCCAGCTTTTCTTATTAAGTTTTTTTTCTCAAAACATTTATTACTTTTTCAAAGAAAGTTGGGAACAAAACTTAGAGTAAACTGCCATTATTACTAAATCATATTTTGTTGTTTTAAATCATATTAACTAAAAATGGACCACCAGAGCTTAGCTGACCATGATGATACTGAAAATAATTAATTTTATAATTTTAAATGAAAGACAAATTAAATTGTTATTGAAATGTGGAGTGTGCAGTGAGAGAAATCTTAATAATTGACAAACACATTTAATGTCATTGTAGCTCCATAAAGCTACACTGTGAAGTAGTAAAGTAGTAAATAGTAAACAAGCAGGACAGAAATGTCTTTTCATAAACATTTGAAAGTTTATTGTGAAAAACTAAAATTCAAAGTTTCTGACAAAAATCAAAACACAACTTGAGTCATGCACAAGAAAATGTTTAGCATGTTAAGCCAGAAAGGCATAAAAGTTCCTATCATAACATTTATTCTTATTGTTAAATATACAGTAACTGGTCTTCTGTTCCACTTTGTTATATTTTATTGTTGTGTTTAAGGTAAATAAACACAAATATTGATGTTTTAATGATAATATTTGTCATACTTGTAGCTTAACGAACTGAAACTAGTTTTCGTACAGCTCATTAGTGTTGAGCAGGTTTTTTAACTGATGTTTGAAAAGCTTTGTTGCTGAAATAATTTGTTCTGCTCTAGTATCTCTTTGAATTTGTCTTGAAATAGATGAGCTGCGCTGTAGATAGGCTCTCCTCCCCATCCTTTAAAGTCATCAGGAAGTTGTTGTTTTTTTTAACAGAGCTGTGAAAGGTGTTGTGTTTCACTTCTCTTTGAAAAGCCTGAGGTGAGGGTCGTAGAGGTGAATCTTGATGCTAAATTTTCAGTAAATATTGAAGGAATTGATTAAAATAATTGGTTTGTTGTTTTTTTATTGTGATTCAGACACAGTTGGACTAACTCTGAAGTCAGGAGCTTGAAGCCTCAGCATGATGAGCCGTCCACAGAAATACATAGAAGGTAAGAACATTAATGTCAAGTCAAGTCAAGTCAAGTTTATTTAACCAAGGCTGACCAAAGTGCTGTACAATAAAATACAAATATAAAATACAATTAAACACAAGTACATAAAACACCTCACTGATAAAACAATAAGTTAATACAGTAAGTTAAACCTTGCTAAAAGCCAATGAGAAGAGGTGAGTTTTAAGAGCAGTTTTAAAAGTTCCTAGGCTTGTGGAGAATCTGATGTGAGGAGGAACTGTTCCACAGTCTGGGTGCAGCCACAGCAAAAGCCCTCTCTCCCCTAGTCTTTAATCTGTACCTGGGAACATCTAAAAGCATCAGGTCTGCTGACCTCAAAGATCTCCTGGGGCGGTAAATGCTAAGAAGCTCTGCCAGGTAAGGAGGTGCAGTACCGTTAAGAACCTTAAAAACCAGCATGTGGTGGTAAATCAACAGGGAGGAGAAAATACACACTTTTTGTGAACAATGTTGTTTTCATACAACGTAACGTGTTGTGAAATTAAACAATACTCTTTTGGGTAAAATATCTTAAGCCTGTTTTCTGGGTTTTATCATACGAAAATGTGAAAAAACCTCATGTCTGTCTATCTTGCGTGCTGCACAATATTGTTTATTATTTAGTATCTACTGATATCTACTGCTAGCTAGTTAATTGTGATGGTGCCGTTTTTTATTATTATTATGTTGCTCTTTGTTGTTTGCTTTCTCTTCTGTTTTTTTTTTCTCCATACAGGTGATCCAGGTGTTTTTTTTTTTTGTTTGTTTGTTTTCTTTCTTCCCCCCCTTCTCACCGTCTCTTCTCCCCTTTGGTTTTCTTTCTCTCCCTCTCTTTGATTGATTGATTGATTGATTGATTGATTGGTAATTTATTTCAACATGTGAACAATATACAAGTACATTTAGAAAAGAAATGAGAGAAAAAAATATATATATACTATACAAATTACATACAAAAAAACATTCTGATTAATTTACATGTTGAAAGGGAGTGGGAAGAAGTATACACTTATTTAATCCCACCCCTGTCCCATAAATTATCAGTGAATATTTAGTCAGCTTCCTTACTGATATAATTTGTAATAAAAATAGTGAACAGATTTCTGATATACTATATACTATAATATCACATCATGAATTTTTTGTTTGTTTGTTTTTAAATAGAGACATTCACTTAATTTAAATATTTTCCTTTTCTTTATAGATCGAGAAGATCATATTTTTATAACTCTTTTTGAACAGTTTTATGTTTGGACATTGCTTTAATTCCATATTCAGTTTGTTCCATAGTTTCACTCCTTGAACAGAAACACAAAAGCCTTTTCTTGTAGTACGTACCTTCATTGTTTTGAAGTTACAAAAACCCCTTAAATTATAACTTCCTTCTTTCAAAAAAAACATACTCTGAATATTACCTGGCAGTTCTTTATTTTTTGCTTTGAATAGAATTTGTGCTGTTTGGAATTTCACTATATCGTCAATTTTCAATATTTCAGACTGCAAAAATAGTGAGTTTGTATGTTCCCTATAACCTGCATTGTGGATGATTCGAATTGCTTTCTTTTGAAGAGTAAAAAGTGAATGTAATGTGGTTTTATAGTTATTGCCCCAGACCTCTGCACAATAGCTTAAGTATGGTGAAACCAGTGAACAGTAGAGAATATGAAGTGATGTTCTGTCGAATACCTGTTTTGCCTTGTTTAGTACTGCAATGCTTCGTGATACTTTGGAATGAATATATCTTACGTGAGCTCTCCAGTTAAGTTTTTCATCTATTATTACCCCCAGAAATTTATTTTCACTGACTCTTTCAATATCAACACCATTTATTTGAATCTTTGCATTTGTATTTAAACTACTATTTCCAAATAACATAAGTTTAGATTTATTCAAATTTAATGATAATTTGTTTTTATCAAGCCAGAACTTCACTTTACTTATTTCATTAGTCATATCCTCCAATAAATTCTGCAGATCATCACCAGAGCAAAAAATGTTTGTATCGTCAGCAAAGAGAACCATTTTTAATACTTTGGACACTTTACAGATGTCGTTAATGTACAAGTTGAAGAATTTTGGACCCAAAACTGACCCTTGGGGTACACCACAAGCAATCTTTCTTTCATTCTTTCTCCCTGTCCTATCCCCCAGTCATGTCTGTCCCGTTTGTAGCAACTGAAAATAAAATAAATTCATAATTATAATAAAGGTCAATCAAATGGACCAATATGGCAAGGCCATGATGATCCACTTGGTAAAATAAATCCGCTTGGCATCTTTCTTGGCCTTAAGACAACAATTCTGATGGCTAAAGATCCAAACGGGACACAAAAAAAAAAAAAGAAAAAGAAAAAGAAAAACCTCATGTCAGAGATATACAGTTATCAAACAGTTAGGTGAATAAACAACACTGAGACACTTGGAGACTGTTAACGTGCTGGACGGGTGAGGGTTCAGAGAGGGACTCACACCGAGCTACAGCAATCGTCTTTATTTATAGCAGGGTGAAACAAGCATAGCAGTTTCCTTTAATTTTGCATATGTGTGTGTGTGTGTGTGTGTGTGTGTGTGTGTGTGTGTGTGTGTGTGTGTGTGTGTGTGTGTGTGTGTGTGTGTGTGTTAATCTCTTGTGGTAAATGTCACAGGGTGAGCTTCCTGTTTCTAGAGACAGAGCGAGTAGTACATTTTGTTCTTTTCCTATTAAGAGTAAAATATGAACATATACTTTAATGCAACATAAAACTCATAAAAGCGTTTCTTCCTTAACACCTCATTTATGAAGAAAAAAATAACAAAGGAAACCATGTTGTTCTGTAATATGCAGTGTTTCATGTTTCCCGTTGGTCTAATCCAGCTGTTGTTCTCACCAATTTTAAACTTTTGTACTAGACAAACACTGAAATGACATTAAGCAGTGTAATATCTTTGCATCTGTCCTCAGATGCACTAGAGTTAGAACTATTTATTAAATGTTTATGTACTTGTGTGTTCACTTTCTGTCTCCTCTAAATCAGGTGAAGCTCTTGATTCTCAACATGCAAAATCAAACAATGCGTTAAAGCTCAGAGTGGCCGCGCTGGTTGTCTGTGTTCTCCTGGTATCGGCTCTTGTGGTAACTTATCTCTGTGAGTTTGTAGTTTTCTTCATAGCTTTAATTAAATAAGTGTCTAATTTACCATAAATTTATTAACAATCAGAATGTTTACTATAAAATTGTGAAGGAAAAACTTTTGAGTTGTGACCTAAACCAGCGGTCCCCAACCCCCGGGCCTCGGACCGGTACCGGTCCGTGAGTCATTTGGTACCGGGCCGCGAGAGTTGAGGCTCAGGTGTGAAATGTATAGTTTTCAGGGTTTTTAGCGTTATTTTGTTATCGTTTACTCGGTTTTCCTTGGTCTTTTCACGTGTGTTATGAATAAATCTTCTTTTTTTCAGTACCGATACTAGTTTTATTTTTCTTGTATTTATCCGCGACACCTTAAAGGCCGGTCCATGAAAATATTGTCGGGCATAAACCGGTCCGCGGCGCAAAAAAGGTTGGGGACCGCTGACCTAAACCATAAATTGGATGGATAACACAACCACTTTTGAATGTGTTTTACTCTGTGGGGAAACTATGCTTTTTAGCTCATGATTTTTGTCATAATTAATATGTTATTATTTTTATTTGTACGCTAAGTTAAAAATCATAATTAAACTGTGACTCAGACATTCTTCTTCATGAATCTTAAGCAACACACCTGTAGCCATCGATGAAAGAAGAATACCTAGCTAGCTTCTTATTTTTAACACATTAACTTTATTAAATGTTAAGGCTAGCATATATATAAAAAATTATATTCAATTAAAAATTAAATATTAGAGTAGCCAAAGATTTTAAGATTAAAAAAGTTACTTTGGTCTCTGGTTATATGCACATATTCTTTACCTGCATGCTACCAAAGCCTGCTCAAATGTGAATAAATCAGCACTACAGGTGAACTGAAATAAGAGGTTATGGTAACAACAACTGTCTCATTGGCTGTGTAGATAAAGAGATAAAGTGAAACCGAAAATATTACTGATTGAGTTTTGTCTTTTCTTATTTTTATTGTTTTAATAAGTGTTGGAGCTTTTGAAAACCAGGGACATGCTCAGAAACCTTGAGATGAAGCGGGAAACTGTAAAAGCTGATGTCACAGGTAAGAACATGAGACTACACTGTAATTTTGTACTAAACTTTTGTTTGTGACCTCTGGAATTTAATCACATAACACACAGTATTATTTATATTATTAAATGTTGCTTAGCATTTTTTTTCCCAACATTTTAATATTTAAGTTATGGTGATTCTCATAACTGATCCTGATGAATAATTATTGTTTTTAAGCCTGTTTTTTTATTTTTTTTTTGTTTTTTAGAGAGACCTCCTGAAATCAAACCATGTAGTACAGTGCAGCCCACATGCCCGGAGCCTGAAGTAAAAATTAGTACGTTATGAATTTTGAACACATTTGTATCTGCAGAAAACAATTGCGTAAACAAATATACAGCTGCATGACGCAAGGACCATCCTCCTGCCTGAAAAAATCTATGAAAAACATTTTTTTAATCTCTTTTTTTATAACAGTAACACAACCGTGCAGCCCAATACAAACTACAAGCCCACAACTTCCTGAAATAAACATGAGTAAGTTTTATATTTTGTCTTTGACGTGTTTTTTATTCTCTGATTAAGGAAACAGGATCAAAGGAGCATCCTGCTGCTGTCAAATCAAAAGTAGATGGTCACGCTGAAAATTTTGCAAAAATGAAGAAAAACGTCTCTTTTCCATAACAGTAACACAATCTTACAGCATCATTCTGTCATAAGCTGTGTGAGACAGGCAGGAATGGAAGACACAAAATGCAGACTCGGGGAGGCAAGCTAAGGTCAAACGCAGCTTTATTGCTGAACTAAAACAATACAGAAACCAATCTGTTAGGAACTGACACTAGACAAGCAGGTAGAACACACAGCGGCGCATGATGGATAACGCAATGCTAGACAGAGGGGTGTACTAAAAATGCATTAGAGGGATTTAGGGCAGAGAGGAAACACCCGGGAACACGGCTGAAAACAATCAACTGACGAGACAAGGAAAGCACAGCTGAACATGGTACACACAGAACAAGAGACTTTCAAACTAAAACAGGAAGTACGACACACACACTGAGACGCAGACTGAAAAAAAGAGGGAGGATAGAGAGGGCGAGAGAAACCAGACAGAAACACAGAGACAGGAAACGAGCAATTACCTAACTGGGGTAAAGCTGAAGGAAGGACACATAGACGAGACAAAGACATAAACGGTCTGAAATAACAACCAGGACAACCTAAACAAGAAATACTGAATAAACTCAAGAGTGTAAGCAAACTAAACTAGGAAAAATAAAATGGACAGAGAACATAATGAATAAACAAGACACCAAAACACAGTAAACACAAAACACTGGGTCAATGGGCTAAGAACCCTAACGAATACAGCTTACATCCCCACAAACTCCTGAGATAATTAAGAGTAAGCTTTATATTTTGTCTTTGTCATGGTTTTTTTTTTTTTGTGGTTGCTTTTCTTGCTGTTTTGGTTTGTTTTAAATCCTGTGATTAAACAGACATACGTTAAACGTTAGAATGTAACTGTAGGACAGACTCCAAAATCACACAAGCATGAACAGGGATTTCTTCCACCTGAACCAAGTGTTTGATGTAATCTCTTCAAAGATGATTCATGTTATAAATGTGAAGATGGCTGGAAGCAACACAGAGGAAAGTGCTATTACTTCTCCACAAGAAAATCATCCTGGGATGTGAGCAGAACTGAATGTAGGACTAAAGGAGGAGACCTGGTTAAGATAGACAGCAAAGAGGAGCAGGTATAAAACACTGCTGCAGGTTCATGTTCTCACCCTCATGTTTCATCATCCCCGGACTGAAAGTTTTACAAACTAATTTGATCAAATTTTCCTTTTTAGAGTTTCTTGAAGACAAAAATTGAATATGGGAGCTATTTCTGGATCGGACTGACAGACTCAGCAGAAGAGGGCAGATGGCTGTGGGTGGACGGCTCACCACTGAATGAAAGGTTTGATTCAGTACAATTAGATTATATTACATTTCTCATAAATGTCACCTTAAATGTGAATTATAATGTAAGGAAAAGACATTTGGATATTCATATTGGACATAACAAAACACAAACGATGGAAAAGAGTATACACATTTTATGATATGCAGTAGTGGCATATGTGTTTAAAAAAAATGTAACAATTTATGAAAATATTTTTGTTCTTTCTCAGAATCAAAGTTCAGCTTTTACAATTAATGTCCTTTCTGTTTTTCATCCCATAGGTTGGCATTTTGGTCCTTTCTTGAGCCAGATGATTGGAATGGAGAGGACTGTGTGAAGATGGGGCCAATGTATTGGTTTGATAATTCCTGCAAAGTAAATCATGGAAGTATTTGTGAGAAACCAGCTGTGGTTCTGTGTGACTAAAATTCAGTTAGTTCAGTGGAAGTAAAGGACACATTGAGAAAGTTTTTATAAAGCTAATGCTGCAAACATTTAAAGCTTCCATTCAGAAATGTTTAAAGAAAAAAATATATAGATTGTTTAAAATGAAATGAATGTGAATTATTATCTTGTGCCAGATTTTATTATTATGTGCTAAAACCACAATGTCACCAGTGAAATTCCTTGGTTTCCTGGTAAATGTGTTGTGGAAAAAAATAAAGCTTCAGTCTGCTGCACACTCTTTTGAAACTAAATATGTTTTGTGTATAAATATTAAAGAAAGGTACTACACCCATCCTTCTCCTTTCGGTGCCTATCTCCAAACATGCTCCATTCCCTCAGCACATTTCCACAACACTCTGAAAACCACAACCCGCCGCTCCACCCCTCCCCAGCAGCTGAGCTACAAACCACACCCCGCCATACTCACCTTCACACAGGCCATGTACAAGGCTTTATCCTGCAGCTGACTAAATTATCCCAGGCATGCAGTTCACATGGAGAGAAACTTCACCTCCGCTTGCAGCTGCTCAAAACAATCAACTAAAGAAAATCAGCAGCCTCCTCCTGCGACACTACTGTACAGCTCCTCACCAACTCCGGCAGAGCCTTCTGGACTACTCTAAGCCCAGTCTGTAAGCCCAGTCAGCTTACTGAACTCCTTTGGTGTCTCACTACCTTGTCCCTTCAGGCAGGTGACAGATGCTTTGCCAACGCCTGTCCTCATAATTCTGTTTCCAGCTCACAGAAACAAATCACGATGAACCGAAAACTGGATTTGAGAAAACAGGGTTCTTCCCATGCCCAAAGCCCCACTTCCAGGCCCCCCATCCATTCATGTACTTAAAAACTCCATACTTTTTGTAGAAGTCCCGACAGTATTCAGCTCTTGAGATTTTGTCAGTTCAACATCTAGCCCCATCTTCCAGCCATCCTCAACAGGGCACAGGCTGGTTACCCCCAGCTCACACCAGCACCATATAAAAATCTCTGCACTGCTTTAAGGCAGAAAGCTGCCATCCTGCTTTCCAGGTCCACTCATCACTGACTTCCCTCCTGTACAGTCAAGTAGAGGATGCAAAAGAAGCTACATATAGAATATCCATGCATAGGAAAGAAAAAAAAAAAGGGGGGGGGGGGGGGGGGGGGGACATAGTGATAAAGGAACCTGTGGTCATATCAGGCATTAGCTGATCCTAAACAGAAGTCACCCATTTCCTTCACCGATTTCCTTATAAATCTTTCTGCAACATTAACTTACTTCCAACTTTAATGAACAGATCTCAGAATTTTTCAAAAGCCCCATTAGGTTCTCCCCTTTCAGCACCTCCTTCCTTTGTGAATTAAAGCATAATTGCAGAAAAGCGCCACAAGGTGGCGGCCTCTTCCTTTTTGTTGTGTTAAGCTGGAGAGCCTAAGTGTACTACTAAGATATTAATAGGTTAGCAAGCTATGTTGCTTTTGTCCTTGACAATTTTTTTTCTTTAGTTTGACAAATCAGAAGTGACTGTACACTTTCAGCTGACCCTTAGCCTAGAACACAATTACAAGGAGACACATGGGCTTAAATGATGCTATTTTTAAAAGGTAGTGTTTCTAAATTTACATTTGAAACTCCCTTACAGAAATGGGAATCTGACAAATAAAATATAATTGTGCTAAAACAGCAACATAACCAGTGAAATCTCTTGTTTTTCTGATCTTGAATTTACAAAATGTATTACCTGAAAAATCATAGGTGTCACTTTATATGTTTATTGGGAAAAACAGTTTCAGTCTGTTAATTTCTCTCTGGTGTTTGAAATATTTCAATGCCAAAATGTATTGTGTAGTTTGTGCAGTGGGAAAAAGTATAATCAAATTGTCAATCTATGGAAACCACATCTATTTAAAAAAGAAAAAACTCAACAGACACAAATGGGGTGGGTGGCTCTTTAGTGACCTTGATGATGCTGAAAGTAATTGGTTTTATAGTTTTAAATGAAACGAAGCTAAAAGTGTTCAAATCAAATCGCATTCCTTTAAATTACAAAACTTTTAAATTTAACAGAAAGTTGTTTTGTATAAATAACTCCATGTTTAATTTACAGAAACAGAACAAATATTTAGAGTCTTAAGTCTCATCTGTCTACCAAAGGAATTATCTGCAATAAGACAAAGAGATTTTTTTCTGTCGTTTCACAAAGCTCAAGTAAAAAATAAATTTTACAGGACAAATGCCTTTCTTTCGACCAATTCTGATGTCAGGATGCCAAAGCTTCAGCATGAGGAGCCGTCTGCAGAACTACATAGAAGATAATAACATTCGTGCAGTGAAAAAACAACAGGAAGGAGCTTCATTCAGATCCGAGTGATCATCAAACACCCACTAATCTGGACAAAAGTGCTTTTCAAAGATTAAAACAGGTATACAGGAGTAAAATATTATCTGTGCATAAATTAAAACAAAACTTGAAAACCAATTCAGTGTTTGAACATTTAGTCCAACAAAGAATAAAGAAGAAAAGGAGGGGCTAATTTAACTTGTGGTTGCCTCAGTCAGCCATGTTATTGTCTGATACACAGTGTGCCATTTCCTGTTTGGTTAATGCAGCTGTATTTGCCACAGCTATCTGGTTTACTGTAAATAAGAGGAAGTGAATGTTTACAATAAAAGTGTAAAATACAGTGTGCATGAACATCAAGGCCAGCTTCATTGTTTTAATTCAGTTGAGCAAAACAACACCTAAAAGAAGACAACCTATAACACAAATGGTCCAGCATCTACATAAAGATAAATATATATCTACTATTAACTGAGTTTACATGGGAATGAATCCCAACCCCTCCTTGTAGATTCTGTTTTATGAGGACTTAAGACCTAATTTATAATTAAAAGATTGCCTTTTTTGTTATAGTTTTCTGTGAAAGGTTTAGACATTTGTATCTTAAACTTACTGGAGTTCAAGATACAAATGTAGAAGGTAAAGTGATTTACTTTTTTTAAATGAAGCAAATCATTGGTTAAATATAATAAATTCAGTCAAAGCTGACTGAATTCACAAAATGTTGTCAGAAAATTACAGTTTTTTGATTGCATTTTTTCAAATATCATACTACACATACTATACAGTCTCCCTGAATGCAACCACAACCTTTTCAAATGTTACTGGTGAATAAAATTAGCACTACAGGCAGAATGAAAACAGAAGCTAGAACGGTACTAAAAATCCCCAGGTAAACTCCAAATTTATAGAAATGTCTTTTTAAAAAGATAAAGTGACACCAAAATGTTACCAACTCCTTTGTATTTTTCTTGATTTCAATTTCATGTAGAAGGAAAAGTCCCAATAAGAAGGAAGACCCTTGTGACTGAGTGGAGAGCAGTGTTTAACCAAGAAGCAATAGAGGCGCTTTTTAAGAAAGCTAAAAAATTTATTTATTTACAATAAAAACAATTAAAAACAGCCATGACCAGGGGGCATAAAAATTAATATACAGGAACAAAATATAAAAATTGTCTGGCTGGGTCGGTACTTGACCCGACAATTGAGATTTAGTCAGTAGTTGGTACAGAGCTCAGAACTCTGCCTGCCACTGTTCGTCACTTGTCAGCAGCCGTTAGCTTTTCGCAACACTAGCCGAAACCAAAACGATCTCCTGGCACATCCAGACGCTCCACTCAAAGGTGTCCCTCTGCTTCACCTCCCTCAATAACATCTGCCTGTGTCTCCATGGCCACGTCATCGTCATCATCATCATCATGGTTGATTCTTTCTGTCCATTACTGCTGTTTTCATGGCTGCTATGACCATCCATACCGCCAGACCCTCTTATTGGTCTTTGGTGGTTGAAAGGCTCACCCTGATTGGTTAATGGCGGGTTCATTCCATGGCATGACCTCTCCCAGGAGAGGAAAAATTAGTAATGGGGGGGGGGTCTGGGGGAACATAAACTAAAAACAAAATTCACAATAAAAGCATGCAATAACACTAATAGCTATAAAAAATTAAAAGCACAATATAAAAGATAAATGACTCTACTGTCAAAGATTGAAAAAGTCATGCAAAAACAAAAAACAACCTATTCTTCCCCAGGATGACATCACCATGCTTGAGCTTATCCTTTATTTTAACAGAGTGAACGTACTACTTTATATTGAAGTGTTTTCTTTAGTATTTTTAGTTTTTAGCTCTTAGTTCCAGCTTCTACTTGCATTAGAGTTTATTTGATCTCTTTATCCTGTGTTAAGTTCACTGATCTTCATTGTTTTTGTTTAGTTCCTTTTTTTATTGGTCTCCCATGCATTGTGTTTAGTTTTATTTCTTGACTGTTGTTCACCTTTGTTGTGTTCAACTGTGTTTAGTTTCCCTCCTGTTTCTAATTCCTTCATTACGTCATGTGACTTTATAGTCTCAATTTGTCTGTCGTGTTGCATCATACTGTGTTCCTCTCTTTTTTCTCCAGTTCTTTTTTGATTTTCTTTTTTTTAAGTTCTGAACATTGTCTGCCACAACAAAGTCAAAAAAAATTTAACCTCTAGTCTTTTTCAGCAGACTGCATTTTGATGTAATGTAAAGTCGTAAAAACATGAACAGTGATTTGTTGTGACGATATCTTTCATCTCTTAGTTTTACATTTTTGAGAGGCGATAAACCAGATGATTGGGTGGAGGAAATGTTAGAAATATATCCTCCAGTCAGAAAGTGTTAGCTTGATATATCCTGCAAAGTACCCCATAAATCTGTATGTTTCTGAAAGTCAAATATAAAATAAGTTGAGAGTACAGGGAGTACAGTAAGGCTACTTTTATAAAGCTAAAGTCACAAACAATTAAAGCTCCCTTTCAAAAATCTCCCAAGCTAGGCGAGTGACTCCAGCAGATCCCAGGAACAACATCTGAGATCTCTGTCAGAGGAGCGCAGTCCTAGGAACAGCTAAGATACTGCGCAGGACCCTCAAGCTCCCAGGCCTCTAGTAGAGGACCCGAGCTTGACAGATAGACCGCCTGTAGGGGTGAGGGGAATTTACAGATATATACATGTGTTTTTTTAAACCATAAACATAAAGTTATGATAAAGTGTAATCTATTAAAATTTAAGAGAAAATTCTTTTAATGTAAACCTGTAAAAAAGGAAGCTGTCACAAGTGTTTCTTCTAAGAAAAGCAATGAGACAGTTTTAAGGCTTATCTGCCCACCAACAGCCAAAGAAATATTTGCAGATAATACCAAAAAATTCTGCTGTTTGCCAAAGTATTAAATGCTAATAAATAATAAAGAATAAAATGGGTGTGTTTGTGATGCAAAACAGCAGGACTGGCTGAGGTCAGGATGTTGAAGCAGAGGTACATAGACTGTAAGAATATTCATGTGGTGATAAAGAGGGAGATGCAGTCAAATCTGAAAAACAAAACTGCTTTTTGCAGATTGAAACAGGTATGCAAGGATAAAACAATATTATCTAAACCTAAGTTAAAACAAAACTTTAGAGCAGACTAAATGCTTTAACATATGAGTGTATTTGGTAATACTTAGTCCAACAAAGAAGAAACAAACAAGAACAGTGGGGGGTTGACGCTTAGATTTTGTGATAATTTCCTGTGTGGTTTTTTCCGTCAACCACGTTGTTGTCTGATACACAGTTTGCTGTGTTTCCTGTTTGGTTAATGCAGCTGCGGTTCCCACAGCTATCTAATTTACCATAAATTAGAGGAGGAGAATGTTTTCAGTATGACTGTGAATACTGCTTATACAAAAACTAAGGGCGACTGTTTCAACTGTGACTGTGGCATCTAAAGAGAAAGGTTTTTTTAAAAATTACATAACTATAACAATGTCAATTAATGTCAAGCCCTCACTTTTAGTGTGCTTTGTTTTATTATTAATTAAGATAACATTTACAAATAAACAGACTGCCTTATTGTTGTTTTTGTTGTTGTAGTTTTAGGAAACACTCAAATAATTTGAATTAAGGTGGAAAATCACATAAGGCAATGCCACAGGTAAGGATAGGAGACTCATATACTGCAAAGTTGAATTAAACTTGGATTATCAGTACATCTACTCTGATGGCACACAGTTGTTGTTACCATGCCATGCTTGCTGTATCTTGTCAAAAAAATTTGTTACACATTTTTATGTTCTTGCTGAATGACTGATTTAAAGAACTTTGTTGTTTACTCTTTTTTTTTTTTTACTTTATTTTAATAGAGAGTGAAATTAACTATGCAACATGGTATAGCCCACATGTTCACAGCTTCCCGAAGTAACCATGATTGAGAATTATACAACATTTGTTTTTTCTTATTATGGTTAAAGAAACATTGATTAAAGTAAAGGTAAATTACATATAGAGCTTTCAGAATAAATATTACAAAATGCTTCACAATAAAAATGCTAAAACATCAAAACAAAAAGTCAGCCAAAAGTTTAAAAAGATGAGTTTTTACTTTCTTTTTAAAAGAACTCACCCAATCCAGAGATCTCCGGCTCAGTGCACAGATGGTTCATCTACTTGTGATGAACCATCTTTTATAGTTGCATTGTTTTCCCTAGCATTTAAAGCTGTCAGTCATCTTAGGGTAAGAGCTTGTGAAAAGAAAACAAAAAGTAAATCCTGAACAACGACCACTGCTTTTTCAGTCACCCTGCTTCTTCCTCTCTGTCTTCCTGGGAGAAAATCCAGATGTGTTGATGTAGCTCAACTGAGCAAAACTATCCCTTGCAGAGAGACAGATGGTTTGAGGCTAAGGTGTTGATTTACTGTGGACAGCTTTCCAGTGCAGCCAAAACAGAACAGTCTGCAGTAGAGGTTGGGATACTTGTTGGTGTTCCCAGGGCTAAGTTATTTCTTCGCTGATCACTGCCTGCAACTATCTACTTTAAGCAGAGCACTCTCTCTGAAGTCCTTGCTGACTCTGGTGTAGAACAAAGCTAGCTCATCAACTGGGAATCTCCACCAAACTATTAACCACTCATCTTTCAATCTTTGCCCTAAACAGACAACAGCTGGCTACCATTACACATCAGACTGAGCCAATTCATTTCATTATCTATGGAAACCACCCTGAGTACGCAGAGTTCTTTGTTTTTTCTGCACCTCACAAATCTGATCCTAGAAAATCCCTGGCTAGAAGGACACAACCCACATATAAGTTGGTCGGAAGAAAGAACTAAGTTGAAGTTTGTTTTTCCAGTCAAACCGCTTACAATGAGCCCTGCTAACTCAGTCTCTGGGCCTGCTGAATGTGAGTCACCTAATCTTTCTCTGATCCTCAGCAGGACCATGCCCAATAGCTGGCTTTTTGTTGAGTAGAAAGATAAAACTCTTAGACCATGTATTTGACTAAATCAGATCACTAGAGGAAAAAGAAGTGAAAAGACGTTTTTGATAAACACGAGGACACTTTGAGTACTTGGTAATATCTTTTGGTCTAACAAATGTGGCTGCAGTATTCTAAGCCTTATTTAATGAGGTCTTCAGAAATTTCCTGAATGTGGTTGTTTTTTGTTTTTGTTTTACCTTGACAATACTATGATTGTTTTCAAGGATCTATATCACCTTACTTCTGTTTCAAGAAGGTTTTCAGGAGAAAACCTTCACCCCAAGCCTTCACCCCCATTAATAGTTTGTTGTAAAGGTCAACGCTTCAGACTCTGGGGTGGGGGCAATCTTCTTACAGTACCGTACTGTAAGAAGAAAGTAAACTACACTCGTGCACATTCTGCACATTCTACTCATAGTGATCTGCTAGCAGTTCAACTAGCTTTCGAAGAATCATCCAAATTTGTCATATCTTCAGTCACCTACAACATCTCAATTCCAGGCAACCTAGACTGTAATATTCTTTGGCAAATTCAATGACTTACCGTTCTGGTTCCTGTATTTCTGTAGAGCTGACCTGGGAAAATGAAGATGTCATTCAACAGGCTCAGCAGAATGAACATGATTCCAGAATCAGCTTCACAAACCAACTGTATGTCCTGTCTTCAGTCCACTCACAAGTTATCCACTAGGTCCACACCATCAACTTTACCTGCCATCCAGGAGTAAGCCACATTCTTTCATCCTCAATTGGCAAGGTTATAAAGGAACACAATCCAGAATGCTCAGTTTGCACAAGAAGTAAGAGCAAATCTCAACCAATCGCAGGCCTGTTACAGCTACTGTGTATACCTAGCTGCCCATGGTCATGCCAATGCGCCAATAATAAATATTCAAATGGGCAAAAACACAAGTCTTTCAAAATGAACTGCTCATTGGTTTCCATTTTAGAAATTGCAGTGTTTAAAGTTTAACTGCATACAACATCTGTCAAAAAATAAATAAATAAAACTAAACCCTTCGATTGTATGTACATGCCATACTGAAATTATTTTTTTTAAAGAAAACATTTTCTGAAATGCAAAAATATATAAATAATCTAAAGTACAGTCAAAAGTCAAAGTCAAATTAAATAAAATGCATAAGCAACCTAAACTAACTCTGTCTTCTTGGAAGGCTTTCTGATATTGATAGGAGGTTTTTATGCTGCTAAAAAAAAAAAAAGATGTTATAATGGTGCAGACATTAATTAATATTAATAATAATTCAGTGTCCAACTTAACAGCCTTCAGGTCAGTGGCTCAGAGTTTTAATGGCCCATTTACATTTTTACTGGCTTGTGAAAAAAGCTTTTATTTTTATACTTTAAAATATTAATGCAATTTAATTAATAAAATACTTTATATTATTTTATTATTTCACATTCAATTCAAAACATGTTACAAAACCCTTGAAGTTAATATGGCCTAGTACACCCCATGCCCCCCTTTAGACTCACCCCTGTTTGCTGCAGGTATCACTTCCATGTAAAATAGGACGGCTGCCTCAGCCTTTAGCGAGCTGTATAATTTAACCAGTCTCGTATCAGTTAACAGTTCACCTGCATATTTTAATACAACTTCGGGAGACTTGCTGCAGATTTTTCTCTATATAAAACAAACGGCGGTGGATGGAGCAGCTGCAAAGTTCGCTTTTCTTTGCGTCGGAGTGTGTTGATCAGGCGCTTTGATGGAGGACTCACGCTCGGGTTTTGTCAGTAAAGATTTAAATGTTGATTACAGGAACAGCGCTGCTGTTTTGGACGCTAAAAACACGTTTTCTTTCACTCAGCCTGAGCTCAGCGTCTCGGTAAGGGTCCGCCTCTTTGCTCTTCACGGTGTGTAAACAGACTCCGGCTCCACGTTCAGCTGTGCCAGCGTCATCGTTACTGCCATAACTCATCATCGTTGTGTTATCAGTGTTTCTGTTTAAATGTGCAGGCTGTGTGGGCTTGTTGTTGTCAGACTTTTTATTCACACGTTTGCATTGCACGTCTGTTTTTAGTCGCAAATGTGGATGAAGCACTCGTGTTTACAGCGTTTAACACATTTGCCGTGCTTTAAAGGAATAATTATTCAAATTATTTGACTAGTCGTTACAGCGCTACTAATGATTAAACGTGTTTTCTAGCTCCATGATATTCCTTTAGACATAGACTCCAGTCTTCGACCCCAGTTTATATTGCAAATAAGGTTTTTCTTGGGGCTTTGGAAGGAAAAGTCAGTCTGGCTTTTGCATTTCACTCAGAGTCTAAGGGTCAAACTCAGAAGGTCAATCAAAAACTTGAGGTGCTTTCTGCTGCGTTGTTTCCACTAATCCTGCTTCCTGAAGTTCACCGCTCCCATGGATAAAGTATGCACACAAAACACTCACTTCATCCGCAACCAGACTACCATCCTTTGAGGCCTTTCTGGATTATCAACCAGCATTATCCCCTGTAATAGAAAGAGAAGTGGCTGTATCTCCATCCAGCATCATGTCTGACGTTGCTGCCATTTTTGTAGACAAACCAAACATCTCCAAACATCTGAGAAGAATTGGAGTTTGGCTGATCAGCTGAAGTCTCCGGCCTCACAGAATAGTTTGGGTCAGAAAGTTTGGAAATTTCTTTCTATGAAACTAGGTCAAAGATTCATTGGCACAAATGACATTGGGAAAATTGACAATCCTGCAGCTGTTCATTTAAGTGGTCTCCTTGTATGAAGATTCATCCCACATTCCATGTTTCCTAGAAAAAAAAAACAATAGATTACAGTAACAATCTTTCTATATATAATAGTAAACATTTGGTCCCACTTTTGGTTTGCCCAAGATTACTCAAACAGACCAAGGTACTGACTTTATGTCTGAAGTATTTGATTAGATACTGAAGCTCCTGGCTGTGAAGCATCAAGTCTTTAGTGCATATCATGCAGAAAGCCCGGAGGCACTAGAGTACTTCCACCAAACTCTTAAGACAATGTGGCATACCTACTGCTTTAGAACTGGTACGGAATGGGATGAGGGTGTATTCTCTTGTTTTTTGCAATCAGGGAAACTATTCTGTCATGCATGTTTTAAAACTTAAGGTTCTGTGTGGGAGGATCAGGGTTTTTGTTGATTGTGTTTTTCCTGTTGAGACCTTTATGCAGAGACCAGTGTGCCCAGGAAGAAGGAAGATACTCAGTTTTTGTTTCATGTGAGTAAGTCGACCATTTGGCTCACGAGGATACATACGTCAAACGAGGATAAATATGTTGAAGGATGTTGTGTCCATGTTTAAAGGGAATGTGCACTGATCAGGCATAATGTTATGACCAGACAGGTGGTCAACTGACACATGACAAAATGCATTTAGAAGCAGGAAAAATGGGCAAGATGGCTAGATGACTACATCTCCAAACTGCAGCTCTTGTAGGTTGCATGCTGGTTCCGATACTAAGGTGTCAGAATACAGAGTGCATTGCAGTTTGTTTTGTTTGGATCTGGATAGTCACAGACCAGTCAGGGTACCCATGCTGATCGCTTTCCACTTAAAGCACCAACAATGGGTATGTGAGCTTCAAAACTGGACCACAGAGCACTGGAAAAAGGTGAATGATGAACCACATTTTCTTTTACATCAAGTGCATCGCTTACCTGGGAAACATGTGGCACCAGGATTCACTATGGGAAGAATGCAAACCAGCAGAGGCAGTGTGATGCTTTGATCTACTGGGACACCGTGGCTCCCGCCATCCATGTGGGTGTTACTGTGACACATACCACCTACCTAAGTACAGCTGCAGACCATGTACACTCTTTAATGAAACTTCTGTGACTTCTTTCTACAGGATAATGTGCCCTGATATAAAGCCAAAATAGTTCAGCAAAGATTTTAAAAGCACAAAAATGAATTTGAGGTGGACGTGGCCTCCGAATTCCCCAGATCTCAATTTAATCAAGCATTTGTTGGATGTGCTGGACCATTAAGTCCAATGCATGGAGGCTCCGCCTCCCAATTTAGCTGTTGTTACCATCTTGGTGACAGAGACCACAGCAAAATTTCAGGGGTCTAGTGGAGCTCATGCCTTGAGCTTTCACAGCAGTTTGGCAGCAAATGTTAAATAAAATAAAAAATAAGACTGCTATTTAAAATGAAGTGATGATGAAGACTTTTGAGGAATCTCTTTTAAATAATGCAAAGATATTTTTTCTGCTGTTTGTCAAAGCGTAATTTAAACATGAATGTTTACAGAATAAATGTTTTGTGGTGCAGAAACATCTGGATTACCTTCGAAGTCAGGATATTGAAGCTTCTGCAATATGAGCCATCCACAGAGCTTCATACAAGGTACGAACATTAATGTGGTGATAAATCAACAGGAACCTGAAGAAGAGGGAGCTTCATTCAGATTTGAGTAGTCACTTCAACCCCACAGTCTGAAAAAAATGCTTTTTGCAAAATTATAAAGTCTGAAAAAGGAAGTATTTGTGGTAAATCAGCAGTGATTGGACATCATAAATCTGTATGTGTCTAAAAGTCAGTTCAAACTGTAAAATAAGTTGAGTAGTGCATTTAAACCTTCCTTCCAAAACTGCTTAATAAAAATAAATAAAATAATTCTGAACAATATTTGTAAATTGTGTATGCAAACTTCCAGAAAAGTCATGGATACAACTGTGAGCTGTAGATGTGCAGTTTGAGAAATTATGGTGAACACTGTGATAATTTTTTCCTGCCCTGAGTCTATTGAAATTAAAGATGTCTAAAATAATAATAATGAAAAACATACATCTATTTAAAAAAAAATAAGGGACAAACGCAGATTAATAAAACATTCAAAACTCCCCCAAAAAGATACACAGATAGCACAGATGAGCAAGTTATTTAAGCAAACCAGCATTTGAGATCTCGTCTGTATGAAATCAGACTAACTAAATATGGGACTAGCATAGCTTAGGTGAGCTCAGTGATACTGAAAATAATTTGTTTCATCGTTTTAAATGAAAGAAAATAAAACTGTTACTGAAAAATCCTCATCCTATTACATTTAACAGGAAGTTAATTTATTAGAAAACAGTAAAAACATTTATTTATTAAATAAATGTTTTTTTTAAAGAGACTGTCTACTAGACTTTCATGAAATATCCAAAAAATACCACAGAAGGATGTTTTTCTGCCATTTTTTTTAAAGCTCAAAACATGAATACTTGCAGAATAAATATTTTCATGATATCACATCTGCATGATGAGCCGTCTGCAGAGCTACACATAAGGTATGAATATCAGTGTGGTGTTAAATTAATGCAGGAATAAAACAACACCTGAACCTAAAACTTAAAGCCACATTCAATTTTTCGACATAGCAGTGAATGTGATAATATTTAACCCAAAAAAGAAGAAAGGAAAAAAAAGGAGGAACCACCTGTTAGATTAGGTGATATTTTCACATTTGGTCTTTATCTATAAAAGGTCTTGTTTCCTGTGGCTGTGGTTCTCACATTTGGTATTGTGAGAAACTGCTATGCGATAATGTGAGAAAAATTGTAATACTTGAAAAACACAACCCTAGTATGACACAAGGGTTAATGTCCTTGCAGCTGCACAACGCTACAGTATGTTAGGAATATATTAAATGTGTGTATAGTGCTAAACAAGAAAGACAGAAACATGTTTTCAACAACAGCCATAAAATGTACTCTTATTGTTAAACATACAGAAACTACTCTCCTGTTTCACTTTATATATTTTCAAGTGAAATTAAATGAAACCATCAGGGGTTAATGATGAGATCACAGGTAACAAAGTTGATGAGAACCAACAGTGATTTTACAGAGTTAGTCAAGACTGACCAACAGCTTTGTTTTGTGTTTCAGTTTTTTTCTTTCTTTATAGAAAAATAAAAGATGGCTGAATACCACTGATACAATTTTGAATTTGTCTTGAAATAGATGAGCTGCGCTGTAGATAGACCCTCCTCCCCATCCTTTAAAGTCACCAGGAAGTTTGTTTTTTTTAACAGAGAGCTGTGAAAGGTGTTGTGCTTCATTTCTTTTTGAAAAGCCTGAGGTGAGGGTCGCAGAGGTGAAGCTTGATGCTTAATTTTCTATAGATATTGAAGGAATTGATTAAATGATTAGCACCAGTTTGCTGTTTTGTTATTGTGATTCAGACACAGGTGGACTAACTCTGAAGTCGGGAGCTTGAAGCCTCAGCATGATGAGCCGTCCACAGAAATACATAGAAGGTAAGAACATTAATGGGGTGGTAAATCAACAGGGAGGAGAAAATCTACACTTTTTATGAACAATGCTGTTTTCATAGAACAACGTGTTCTGAAATTAAACAATACTCTTTTAGGTGAAATATCTTAAGTCTGTATTCTGGGTTTTATCACAGAAAAATATAAAAACCTCATTTATGAAGAAAAAGAATAAGAAAGTCAACCATATTGTTATGTAACATAAACTGTGTCATGTTTCTCATTGGTCTAATCCAGCTCTGATTCTCACCTGTTTAAAAAAATATCATTTTAAACAAGACAAACACAAACACATATCTTTACAGCATTCCTCAACTGCACTACAGTTAGCACTATTTATTAAATGTTTACGTACTTGTGTGTTCACTTTCTGTCTCCTCTGAATCAGGTGAAGCTCTTCACTCCCAACATGCAAAATCAAACAATGCGTTAAAGCTCAGAGTGGCCGTGCTGGTTGTCTGTGTTCTCCTGGTATCGGCTCTCGTGGTAATTTATCTCTGTGAGTTTGTAGTTCTATTCATGTAGCTTTACTGATAAGTGTCTGATCTACTGTAAATTGATTATCAGAATGTTTACTATAAAATTGTGAAGAAAACCTTAACTTATGACTTTTTAATTAATCTGCATCATATTTAATCCTTTTATTTTAAAATCCAGGCTTCAGGACAAATTTTCCAGAATTTTAATTGAAAAGAAAATAAATTTTAACAGTAATTTAGCTGTTAAAGTCCAGCGAGCTATACAATCACCTGCTTAATCACCTGCATCTTAACCAACACGTGCACTTTATTACAGTTAATTGTTTATTTATTTAAGGTTAATAAATCCATAACATTACATAATTTTGAGTTATAACATCATTAATAAATTGGATGTATGGGAAAGTCATTCATAAATGTGTTTTACTCTGAGGTGGAACTATGCATTTTAACACAATGGGTTTTTTTGTAATTCATATGTTAAATATATGTAATTGATTATTTTTATTTGTAACCTATAAATTAAAAATCATAATTAAACTGCAGCTCAGATATTCTTCTTTATGAGTCTTAGTGTGCTGTCACCGTCAGTGGAAGAAGAATATCTGACATTTGTTTTTAAACAAATTAAATATATGACTTTTCAGTATACTACATATATATAACAACTATATTTAATTAGAAATAATCATCATTTTACTATACAGTTCATGAAACAGTTTTTAAATGGTTGTGCTGTGCGTTCAGTTCAGTAGCCATGTTACTCTACTCTCTGTTTATATAGATATATTTTTTACCTGCATGCTACCAAAACCTCCTCAAATGTGATCAAAATTGGGACAAATTTACTGACATAAGAGAAGTTCTAGTAACAAAGATCTTCTCCTTGGCTATAGACTCTGCAACTTAAATGCAAATGAAACCAAAAATGTTACTGACTGATTTGCATTTTTTCTTTTTTGTATTTTTTTATAAGTGTTTGAGCTTTTGAAAACCAGGGAAATGCTCAGAAACCTTGAACTGAAGCAGGTAACTGTAAAAACTGATGTCACAGGTAAGAATATGAGACTCCTGCTTATTGTACTAAACCTTTGTTTGTTTGTGACCTCTGGAATTTAATCACACAACACAAAATATTAGTATTATTAAACTTTGCTCATTGTTTTTTTTTTTTCACAACATCCTAAGCAGGAAATATTTTCATACTTACAACCATAAACATGATTTCTTCCACCTGCCTGTCTTTGATGTAATTTCTTCAAAGTTGAACCATATTACAAATGTGAAGATGGCTGGGAGCAACACAGAGGAAAGTGCTATTATTTCTCCACAAGAAAATCATCCTGGGATCAGAGCAAAACTGAATGTAGCACTAAAGGAGGAGGCCTGGTTAAGATAGACAGCAGCGAGGAGCAGGTATTAAACACTGCTGCAGGCTCATGTTCTCACCCTCATGTTTCGTCATCCCAGAACAGAAAGTTTTACAAAATAATTGAATCTTTTTTTTTTTCATTTAGAGTTTCTTGGGGGAAAATGTTCAACAAAAAACGACGGGATATGACGACCTTTTCTGGGTCGGCCTGACAGGCTCAGCAGAAGAGGGCAAATGGTTGTGGGTGGACGGCTCACCACTGAACGAAAGGTTTGATTCAATCCAATTACATTATATTATATATTACATTTCAGATAGATAGATAGATAGATAGATAGATAGATAGATAGATTCACAATAACAGTCACCTTAAAGGTGCTTTATAGTGTAAGGAAAAGACACTAAGATATCCAACAATCAGACAATCTATTAGCGACATTTGGGTGACCCCGTTTTACTGTGACTGCTCTTTTTGTTCTTCATCCCTTAGGTTGACATTTTGGAAGGATCAAGAGGCAGATGATTTGAGTGGAGAAGATCCCGATGGAGACGACTGTGTGGGGATGGGGCCAATGTATTGGTTTGATAATTCCTGCAAAGTACCACAAAGAAGTATTTGTGAGAAACCGGCTTTGATTCTGTGTGGTTAAATTTCAGTTCAGGAACAACAGTATGAGCAGACGATATGCTGCAAACATTTAAAGACATCCAGAAATGTTTAATGAAAAAAATACTATATACACTGTTTATAATGAAATACATTTTAATAATTATTCTGTGTCTGATTTTCTTATTCATGTATTATGTGCTAAAAGAGCAACATCACCAGCCTTCTGTCATAATTGTGGTTTGATATTTGACCACTCTTTTATGCAGAATTGGTTGACTTAATGTAAATTGGTTGGTTTCATGGTGGTGGCCTTCAACCTCCCGGCAACAGCAAGGGCCGGTGTTTAAGACGGCTGGGGGTGTCCCCAGCGGACCACTGCCGCAATTTCCAGGGAGATTGGATGGGGTCAGAGGATCTGCCCTTTGCCTACACCAGGCAGCTGCACAACACAGTGGCCAGGTGGCTGCAGCCCGGTCCCACAGAGTGAGAAGCTCGTCTGCTGGATATGGCAGTGCTTGTGGAAGGGCTCCTGGCAGACACCGGAATGGGTCCACTGCCACCATCTGGCCTGGATATCATGGTAAAGCGGGCAGAAGACCACAGAGGATGGGCTGTTGGAGCAGCTGAATCAGAATTTAAAGTCCATGATTCATAAATTCATTCACGAGGACAAACGCAATTGGGATGGCTGGTTAGACCCTCTGTTGTTTGCAATGCGGGAGGTTCCCCAGGCCTCCATGGGATTTTCTCCCTTTGAGTTAATGTTTGGCCAGAAGCAGCAAGGGTTGTAGGACCGAATTAAAGAAACCTGGGAGGAAGGTTTAAGCTCAGCAAAAAATGAGACTCAATACCTTGTGGACATGAGAGCAAAGCCACACACTTTGGGGATGTTGTCACAATAAAATTTGCTGCAGGCCCAAGAATGTCAGCAGCGGCTGTACAACAGAGAGTCTAGACCAGAGGTCTCCAACTCCAGTTCAAGAGAGCTACTGTCCTGCAGCTTTTGGATGCATCCTTGTTACAATACACCTGAATCAAATGAATGGCTTGTTACCAGGCCTTTGCCAAACTTGATGGCATTCCAAAGAGCTAATTCAACCATTTGATTCAGCTTGGTTGGAGTAGGGATGCGTCTAAAAGCTGCAGGACAATAGCTCTCAAGGACTGGAGATGGAGACCCCTGGTCTAAACTGTAGGGTCTGTAGGGCTGTGCCTGTGGGAAATTGTTCAGAGAGAAAACTGTTCAGAGAGAATTGGCTAAAATGCTGAAAATGGGGGTAATAAAAGAGTTACACAGGGCGTGGTGTAGCCCCATAGTTCTTGTGATGAAGAAAAATGGGTCTATACATTTCTATGTCTACTACCGCAAGGTAAATGAGATTTAATGCTTATCCCATTCCCCGGGCCAATAAGCTCATTGACCAGTTAGGCACTGCTATTTTTTTCACAACTCTGGATTTAACCAAGGACTACTGGCAGAGTCCTCTGTCTGTAGAGTCCAAGGGAAAGAAATTAAGCTAATATGGAAAATAAAGCACATTTTTCTACTTCATCAGTACTCTCACTACAATTCTGGATCAAATGAAGGCTTTTCAGTGAGCTTTTAGAAGAACATAATAATAGTGGATTACAATTTCCAGCCTAGAAGTAAATAAATAGGTTCTCAGCATGGGTGATGGGTTTTACTGTAGGAATTAAAAGTCAAGTTTTAAAGGGCCCATTTTTTCCATGTGTGTGTATATACACAGCAGACATACAGATTTATGTATGTACAAAAATTTTGAAAGTGCTGAAAATGATTTAGGCATGTTTAAATGCACCATGCTACCACTGAGAGGTTTTTTACCCCATCCTCCCCAGTCATGGAAAGTTAAGGTTTCACCTGCACTGATGAGAAGAACCAGAGTGGTGATTGTGTGCATTGGGTGTCATGCGACCAGTTTCACGTGCACATTCGAATGCACATGTACAAGAGTGTGCACTGATTAATTGATTTCAATTCTGTTTGGTACTAAAAGACCAAAAATATGGTCCCACTAAAATCTGGCTCAGGGTGGGGCTGTGCAGGGCACACAGCAGGCTCTGGTGGTGGCTGATTCTCAGCACAAGAGAGCAGGCATAGTCTCGAACAAAGACGCTGGCAGGTGGCAGCGTTGAGAACTCAGCAGACACCGGGAAACAAGCTGACACAGGAGGCTGGGGTGGCACGGCTGAGCCCCCAGTTGATGCAGGAGGCAGCACTGGTCCACGGCCCTCAGAGTGCCGGGGGTTGGCTGGAGCCTCAAACTAAGTCTCTGTGTAGGCCATTACATAGTTTCAGTCTCTGGCAGAACCAGGTTAGCAGCACTTCCAACAGCCTCAGAAGTGGAGAGCTTGGGAACATAATAAGCAGTCTTTGTAAGTGAGTCAAGCAAAGCAAATGTAATGACCTTAAGAGTTGAGAGTTTCTGGGTTAGCAGGCTGGGAAACATCAACAGTCTTTCTTTTCATTTTCTCCAGCTTGGGGAGATAATAAGGAGAAAAGTTGTTGTCACTTACCCCAGAGCAGTATTCTGATGCTCCGGAATGGGCCACAGATGGAGCCACAGATTCTGGTAGAGGTGAGAAAGCGCCGTTTCCTTCTCAAATAAGAAGGAGAGGACACTGGAAGAGCAGTGGAGACACAGGAAGAGGAGGTGGCTGACTTTCAATCTTTCCAATTTGACTTCCATTTTTTCCACTGACTTCCAATCATTCACTATGAAAGACAGGAGGTCATGATCACAGAATATATAAAAGAAAAGATTGGTCTCTTCTTGTCTCTTGTGTTGGACTGAGGCCAGACTGGACACCACAGTGACCCACCATCTCATTCTGCCTTAAAAAGTCGTATTAAACAGTTGAACATGCAGTTTTTGACATAACATCACAGAAAACGTAGTTGTATGCCTCCTTGTCAATTACAGTTGCAGAATAGCGCCACTAGGTGGTGCCATCCTCCTTTTGTTGCGTTAGGCTGAAACAAAAAAGGGTGTACTACTAAGAGAAATTAATAGATACATAAGCTATGCCACTATTTATTTTTATTTTATTATTTTCATTATTTATTTATTTTATTTTATTTTTTGATGGGGGTTGATTGAACATTCAGTCCACCCTCAGCAAACAGTCACAGAACATGTTCCCTTGCACTCTCTGCAAGTAGCAAACTTCCCCATAGTACTGGCACTTTTTTTTCCAAGAAGACATTTTATTCAAATGTTCAAGAATGTTTGAAAAATCTTTCAGATAGTTGTAGATTGATGATATGATATCTGTGAGATATAATATTTTGCCTCCTTTGTGACATTTGAGAAGAACTGACAGAATCTGCAGAAAAGAGAAGGTAGTTGTAGATTTATGGCTCACCACTGAACACAAGGTTTAAAGACTGTGAAAATTTACCTAACAAATATTAAATAAGACATATGAAAATACACGGGAACAGTATTTTAGTTAACTTCCCATGGCCCTACAACTGTCTAAACAATAACGGGCCATTAGACCAGCCTCCTTACTCGCCTAAAATGAATACTATAGTGCACCTTCAGGACATTCTGGTTTTGCACATTGGCCAGTATGATCACCCACCCAGTATTCACCATGTGCAATAACATACAGTATCTGCCATGTGGGATCAGATTCCTTAAGAGCACAGGTGTCGAACTCCAGGCCTAGAGGGCCAGTGTCCTGCAGGTTTTAGATGTGTCCTTGATCCAAGACTGCTGATTTAAACGGCTAAATTACCTTCTCAACATGTCTTGAAGTTCTCCAGAAGCCTGTTAATGAACTAATCATTTGATTCAGGTGTGTTGACTTTGGGTGAGATCTAAAACCTGCAGGACGCCGGCCCTCGAGGCCTGGAGTTTGACACCCCTGCCTTAGAGGATCAACAAAGTGGTGACCTCAAGGCCACACAGGGTCCAGGCACTCCTAGCAGTCAAAACTAGACACGCACACTACTGATGTTAAAGGAAGTCGAACTGTGAAACTCCAAACCTCTGATGCCTGCAGTGTGTGTGTGTCTTCCATACTCCATTAAATCTTATCAAATATATACAAAAATATTGTTGTGTTTTTAATGGCTCATAGTGTATTCATTTCCAGAGTTGAAGTTACCAACTTTTACAGTTACTATTTCATCTGTTTAGATATATATATATATATATATATATATATATATATATGTGTGTGTGTGTGTGTATATATATATATATATATATATATATATATATATATATATATATATATATATATATATATAGTGGCATGTAGAGGAACGTTAGCAAAGAAGCTCCACAGAGTTGGGAGCTTGGTGTTCAACCCTAAGCTGGTAGGGGGAGCTCTTTATTAAAACACTTGCTTGTGCTACAATGTGCTTCAAGGGTCAATGACAGCACAACAGAACTCATTTATGGTACTGCATTCTTTCTATAAAACAATAACTGTCAGTGACTTTGCACCGTAGTATAAACACAACATTAAAGCTAACAGTTAAAAGTAACGTAATGTTTGAGTGTGTGAGTGTGTGTTTTTGTGTGTGTCTAAAAATTCTACTACAAAAACTCTAAACT
Organism: Maylandia zebra; assembly: GCF_041146795.1. NCBI lineage: Eukaryota > Metazoa > Chordata > Actinopteri > Cichliformes > Cichlidae > Maylandia > Maylandia zebra. The sequence continues at coordinate 8,230,059 of NC_135187.1, forward strand.
CTAGCTCTAAAATTGTGCATTTATGTGTGTTTACTTCTCTATGGTGTTTCAAATATTATGATATTTAATAAAACAAATATTATATAATAAGATTAAATTTGTTTTAAAAAACAAATGTACATCAGTGAATTTTTTAAAAAGCAAACAGACAGACAGAGATGGAACAGATGGGTGCAGCAAGTCAGCATCATCAAGGTCTTAAATGACCTCAGTGATGCTGAAAACAAAGGAAATCAAAGTTGTTATTCAAGCTGAACTCCCAACCTTTCAAAGTCAACAGGAAGTTATTTTGCAATCAGTGTTTTGCCATATGAGTTTAAAATGTTCTCTATCTGATCAAATTTAGTCCAACAAAGATGAAACACAAAAGAAAGGAGGGGCTACCTCTTTCTGTGCTTATTTAAGATTATGTGATAACTTAACGTGTGGTTAGCTCAGTCAACCATGTTGTTTTCTGATACACAGTGTGTCATGTTTCCTGTTTTGTTAATGCAGCAGCATTTGACACAACTATCTGATTTACCATAAATAAGAGGAAGAGAATGTTTACAGTAAAATAACTTGGTACTGTGTGCAAACATCATGGCCAACTTATAGTTTCAGTGTTCTGATTAAGTTTAACTGGAAAAAAATGAAGAAAACCTACAAGACAGATGTTTGTTTTCTCAAATATCGGACTTCACGCTGTTTTCCTGCATGCAGCTACAGCCTGCTCAAATGTTTTTGGTTAATACAATACAGTATCAAACATTTTGTCTCTAGTTAAACTCCAAACTCAAACGTTTTTGTGTGACACTTTTCCAAGGTCTGAATTGAACTTGCTGAATGATTGATTATCACTTATTACGCATAGTGGTCACTACAGTGAACAGCTATTCAAAACTGTTTTCTTGTATTTGTGTCAGTATTGATGGTATACTTGCACACACCACTACATTGGACACAGATGTGTCACTCCGTACCCTGCCACCCACTCCAAAGGTGATGTTATCCATCTAAGTGGACATGTAAAAATACACTTTTGAAAAGTTTTTTAAAAAATAAAGTTCAAAAATCTTTTTTTTTTTCATGCCTAAAGATGAATAAAAATACTTAAGAACAAAATCCTGATTGAGGTCTGATTTCCTGTCTGTTCACCTTTATTGTGTTCAGCTGTGTTTAGTTTCCCTCCTGTTTCCACTTCCCTCATTACCTTGTGTAATTTTGCATTTGTTTGTTGCATGTTACTGTGTTGGTGTCTTTTTTTATCCAGTGCTTTTTTGAATTTTGTTAAGTTTGTGTTCTGAACATTGTCATCCACAATAAAAGCACGTTTTTGGTTAACCCTTTAAAGCCGGTAGGAGCGGGCACACTCTGTTTTGCGTAACTATTTTTAAATCCCAGTAGCTCTGCAACCACGTAAGCTAGCGCCATAATTTTTAACTTATGAGCCTATACTGGTGTTTTTAAAAGTTATGTTTGACTTTCTGACTTTCTGTGTCGTTTCTGGGATGCTTAGGACTCATATTGCACTGCTGGAAATAGTTTATTTTGATGCATATGCTGTTTTTTTGCAAATTTGCATTATAATATTTATTTTCATTTTTCCTGCAGTATATAAAAATTGGCGTATTTCAAAAATAAAACTATGAAGACACTTAAAATAAATTTCCTGTGGTGGGAAACTATTTTGTGTAACTTTTTTGTATTTACAGTTTTGAGGGATAAGCCTCTTAAATTTCTCTAACTAGAAATATATGTTAAAAAAACAAAAACGATTTTAATTTTTTTTGTAGTTTATTGCACTTTTTTGCAATGTATGGAATTACTATGCACTTAATGCAGACATATTATTAAAATTTGGGCTATAATGGTTGTATTGATGTATAGCAACTTGAAATGCTCCCAAAAATGGCACTACAGCATGTAAAAATATAATATAAGCTCTGGCGGACTTGGTTCTAGGTCTTAAAGGGTTAACCTCCAGTCTGTCACTGCAAACTGCATCTGGATCTAATTGTCCTGCATTTTATGACAAATTAAATTTTACGTTTAATTTTTTGTATCTTCAGATGATTACAAAAAGGAACAGACTTATAGGTACATAAATTAATTTTAATGTAAAGACAGGACTGACAAAAAGTTTGATATGCTCCAGCCACAATGTGTTAGTTCGATAGATCCTGCAAGTAGCTCCTAAAATTATTTGTGAGAAACCAGCAGTGATTGGACATCATCTGTATATGAAAGTCAGTTCAAACTATAAAATATGCTGAGCTTATTTGCTGAGCTTAATAAGCAGCTTTCATTTTTTTCTGAAAATAATTAAGAGAAGAGCAAGATTTTATAGTGAGTGTTCAGACTCGAGGCGATACCTGCAGGTAGCACAAAGAGATGTTTTTCTACTGGGTGTTGAAGCATTAAATGTAAATAAATAATAAAGAACTTTTTTTTTCTGTTGCAGAAACAGAAGGACAAACTGAAGTCAGAACGTTGATGCTTGGGTGTGACAAGCTGTTCACAGAGGTAAAAGGTAAGAACATTCATGTGGTGATAAAGAGCCATTTCTGAAAAACAAAACTGATATTTATAGGTTAAAAAAGTATGCAAGGATAAAACAATATTATCTGCACATAAATTAAGACCAAACTATCGTACACATTCAGTCCTTTAACATATCAGGGTATTTGGTTATATTTGGTTCAACAAACAAGAAACAAACAAGAAAAGGAGGCGCTAACACTTCAACGTGTGGTTTCTCTTGTGAACTTTGTTGTTGTTTCCTGTTTGCTTAATTTAGCTATGGTTTCCGCAGCTATCTGATTTTCCATAAAGGAGGAACAGTGCATTGTAGTTTGCTGTGTACGGGGCTGCATTGCAACAACTAGTCAGTGTCCCTAAGCGGACCCCTCCTATTGCCAAAAGCACAAACAAATGGTTTGTGCATTAGAAGTATTAGAAGAAGGTGGTCTGTCATTTGCTGTTAAATGGATGGCCAGGTGCATGTGCGTCAGGTACCTGTGCAACACCATATTCTCTGATAGCTGTGGCCTCCTTCTGCAAGATAATGGGCCCTGCCACAAAGCAAAAATACTTCAGTAATGGCTTGAGGAGCACAATAACGACTTTGAGGTGTTGACTTGGCCTCCAAATTCCCCAAATCTGATCTCAGTCGCTTTCTCTCATAAAAAACTGTAAAATAAGCTGAGCAGAGAACACAGGGAGGATACTTTTACAAAGCTAGTGGCTCAAAGATGCAAAGCTTCCATTCAAAAAGTTTTTAGTAAAAATATAAAATAAAAACTATCCATCCATCCATCCATCCATCCATCTTCATCCGCTTTGTCCGGGGCCGGGTCGCGGGGGCAGCAGCCTAAGCAAAGAGGCCCAGACCTCCCTCTCCCCAGCCACCTCCTCCAGCTTATCCGGGGGAATACCAAGGCGTTCCCAGGCCAGCCGAGAGATATAATCTCTCCAGCGTGTCCTGGGTCTTCCCCGGGGCCTCCACCCGGTGGGACATGCCTGGAACACCTCACCCAGGAGGCGCCCAGGGGGCATCCTTGTCAGATGCCCGAACCACCTCAGCTGGTTCCTTTCGATGTGGAGCAGCAGCTGCTCTACTCTGAGCCCCTCCCGGATGGAAGGGGCTCAGAGTGGAAGGGGGAATACATACTTAAAATGTATTAAAAATAATTGTAACCAATAAAACAATTGTGAACAACAAAAAACAACTGCCAAAAAAGTCATGGCGATTACTCTGAACTGTAAGTGTGCAGTTTGAGAAATTATAGTGAACAATGTACTTTTTACCAGCCTTGAGTCTAGTGTATTTAAAATAATATAAAAATATCCATCAATAAAATGTTTTAAGAGATAAATGCACATTATTAAAATCCCTAGAAATAGATAAACAGATGGCACACATGAGCAAGTTATTTAAGCAAATCAAGATCTGAAATGTTGACTCCATTCAATCACACTAGCAAAAAAAAATGCACGTATATATCAATATATCATAATATTTGAAACACCATAGAGCAAAACTTAAGTGACCTCGATGATACCAAAAATATAAAGTTTCATAGTTTTAAATTAAAGAAAAATAAAACTGTTATTGAAGCACGGGGTGTAGTTAACATCTAATCCTCACCTTATAAAACTTAATGGGAAATTGTTTCACTAGAAAACAGTGAAAAAAATAATTCACAAATGTTTTTCTGAAAATCCTAAAGAGACATTTAAAGTGAGTCTCGATGTTCATCTGTCTTTCACAAAGATAAGATAAGATAAGGAAAATTTGCTTGGTCACGGCAGAAAGTGGACAGTACAAAGTCAAGTGCAGCAAACATTAAGAAGAAGAAAAAACAATCAAAAAGAGCAAACAAATAGAATAAAAATATGGTATCACAGACAGTGTAAAAATAAAATGTTCAAATGTACACTCTAAAGAACGTACAGTACAAAATCTAGGAATATAAATATGGACATCTGTATTGTAAAAATATACACAGATCAATT